>NC_053430.1:94224694-94388771 GCF_007990345.1 Gossypium hirsutum
TAACAATTCTCCTTCATTTTGGTCATTTTTGACATTTTTACAAATTTCCCCTACAGTTTTTCTTTTATTCAATTTAATCCCTGAGTCTAAAACATACAAATTATCCATTTTGAATGTAAACCTGTTAAATGTGACAACAAACGGCAGTATGTATGTTACCCGCATGAAATACTTCTCTCAATTTTTCATCCCTTTTGCTTCTGTTCGTTTGGTTGCAACTCTCAAGTCATTGAATTTCAAACTTACTTCATACTTCATCCAGAATTATTACTTTGTTGCTGTAGCTTCAACAAGAGCATATTTCATTCGGATAATTTGGTTCTGTTTTTTCTTCCTGTGTGGAAAACCCAACAAAACCCTTGCTAGCTGAAAATTCATGTATTTATTTTCCTCCTCCTCCTCTCCATTCCACATCCTTAATTTATATAACATGCTACAAGTAACATTATCAATAATTTCACTATTTACTTATATGTATATTCAAAATTGTCCATTTGCATCATAGTCACTAAATTATTTATATCTTGAGCTACAGAACTCAAAATTAAGATATGCTAATTTTCCATGAAACTAGACTCACATATATTCTTACCATAAAATTTTAAAATTTTTTGGTTTAGCCAATAAGTACAGTTTATTCTTTAATATCACCCCTGTTCTGCTGTCTGATAGTTTTGACCCTTTTTCACTAAAAATTAATTATCTCCTCGTACAAGATTCAAATGATGTTCCCGTTTATTTCTATTGAAAATAAATCATTCAGAATTCTAAGCATATAAATTTAATTCCCTAATTATTTTTCTCCAATTTTTGATGATTTTCCAAAGTCAAAATAGGGGAACCCGAAATCATTCTTACCTTGTCTAACAAAATTTGTTATATCTCACAATTTACAATTTCATTGCTTACACCATTTATTCTATGAAAAACTAGACTCAATAAAATTTAATTCCATATTTTATTCAATTCCTAATTCGATTTCCACAATTTTTTGTGATTTTCAAAGTTAGACCACTACTGCTGCCGACAACTGTTTTAGTGCAAGATATTAATTACCATGTTTATAACACTCTTATTTTCTTTCTCTACACTATTTCCCTTCACTTTCTCTTATATTCTCTTCACTAACATATCAAGAACATTGGACCATATGTAAGGAAACTCTACATTGACATCAATCACATGCTTTTTCAATAATATCAAACTTAAAAATATATTGAAATGATGATGTTCTTAACTTATTCTATTGATTTCAATCTTCATCTTGATTTTCTCTCTCCTTCAGCTTCCATTTCTTGATCCAACTTGATATTCTAACTTCCCATTGTCTCATTAACATTTTTCTCTCTTGGTAGCTATGGAAATTCTTTTGATTTTTGGGTGAAAATGGTAAATTTTTGGTAGAAGGACCAAATTGTAAAGAAATGAAAACTTCATTTCTTCTTCTTCCTCTCACGTTGGTTTTGCATGGGAAAGATGGATGAGAATTCCTCATCTTTCTTTCTTTATATACTAATAAAATAATAATAAAATAATAAAAATATATCTTATTAAAATATTAATAAAATAATATTTATCTAATTAAATTGTTATAAAATATCAAAATATCTCTAGCATCATTATTGCCTTCTAGAATTCTCTCTCTTCCAATTAACCATTTTGCCATTTGTGATCTTTTAAAATTTCATTCTTGAGTCATCACTTAATTTTGATAAAATTGCAATTTAGTCCCTCATAATTCTTCACCTATTCAATGTGGTTCTAATTCATCAATTTTCTTTGGTTTCTAGATCATTCCACCCTTAAAATTTTTTCACTATTAGTCCTTTCACTTTTTCATATTTACACTTTAATCCCTTAAATTTTGAGTATTTAGTCTTGGGCCACAAAACTTTTCTCACTTTTACAATTTAGTCCTTTCTTGAATCAAGATATCATAATTTACTTCTCAATGTTGTCATAACTCAAAATTTCCCTTTTTGTCACTTTATTTCCTTATTTTACTATATCAAAGATAATTTCTTACTGTAGAAATTTTTGGGGTATTACAAAAGGTGAATGGCTCCAGGCATGATCTCGTAAAGAGTGCAAGAATTCCCTTGATAGAGAAATTGCATGGTCAATGAAGTAAAGTTCCAAATTATGAATCCCAAAGAGACCAACCATTGGATTCCAAAAAATGTCACAACCTTTTAATGACAGTATCATGAAGCCAGTTAAACATTTGAGCTTCCTACATGACCCCTCTACAAGTACCACAGCCAAAGAGACTACCTTCATCAACAATGGTAACCTTCAGTTAGCCCTACTTCCATACTGGGAGGGACAACTTACCAACCAATTTAGCATATATGAAAGTGTGAGCACTACCAGAATCCACTAAAATAATTACCAAAGTAGTCTTAATTTGAGCTATAATTGTCATGGTATTATGACCCTGAGATCCCTAAATTGCATGCAAAGATTTTGGTGCCCTAAGTGTAGTATTTTTATCTATGTACACTTATAACTTTTTCGAATAGATTGGTTAATAAAATAATTCATGGATTACATTAATATACTTTGTATAATATCCTCATGTGTTTTTTGTATGCAAAGCAAAATAAAAGCAAATGTTGGCTCATTGGTTGTCTAATGTTTAAACTAATACTAAATGATATTACGTGGTCAGATCGTAATATAAAAAGATAACTTGTTTTAGTAGATGAACCTAAGCATGTCTTTAGTCTAATTGAAATAAATTGATTGAAATTCTAATATTATATCTATCAAGTCTAATTGGGGAGATGCTTTGTCTTGGGCATCGGAGCGGATGAATCCTAGAAGATAGAAAAATATATGTGACTGATTGGACTGACAGAACATCATACTAGATGAATATATCTTGAATTCGTTTATGAATTTATTCACTTGTGATGTTCATAGTGTGACATACCTAAATCCTGAGTGGATGATGGACTATGTATGCGTGACTTGTATACTTTAATGTAAGTAAAAGCCTGAGTTTAAATAGATAAGGAATCGAAAGTTGGTGCATTGAGTATACGACTTCTGCAATATGTAGCATTATTCACAATAATGGAATTCATAGCCTGAGACATGGGTAAATGATATCCTCTTATTGGCATTTCATGGTTGATGAAAAGTAAACGTGATCATGGGTTGTTTATCTTTGTGATGACAGACTTGATTACCATAGTAATTGACTTTTCATGAAGGAAGATGTAATGGTTACCATGAGATAAAATAGGATTATATTGGGAGAACAAATTTATCCCCAAGAGATTAAGGATATTATCCCACCCGGTTCACATTAAAGTCCCAAAGTAAAGGGAGAGTTGGGAGTTAATTGAATAAAATGGTAAGTTGTTGGGATCTACTGGAAAACTTCAGAATTTTGGTGGCTGAATAAAAAATAATTGGGTTCCAATTTTGGTTTAGTTAAGTTAGAACCGGTTGGTTCTTTAGTGGGAGACAAAATTGTTGGAAAACATGGGTTTGGAAAATGTAGCGGAAAATAAATTTAGGGAAAAAAACCATAGTTTTTAATTTTTTTCCAAAACAAGATATTGGTTGTGATATCTAAAGTAATAAACACATAATCAAAATTGTACATTTTCGATTCGTTTAGGATAAGCGCTTCGACCGAGTAGTCTTCTCTACTATCCTTAAGCTCACGTCTGCCAAGTGTGGGCCTGCTTCGAATCAGAAAATTTTTCACAAAAATTACCAGTGGGGTATTTTGTAATTTCTCTAAACTTTTGGATCAAGTTGTAAATAAAAAAAATATCTCTAGAAATTTTCTTGATAAATATTAGATTAATTTTAATATTAAATCTTAATAAAATTATAGAATGTTTATCTTGTAGATAAATATTAACTTAAATTTAATATTAAGATAATCACTTTAATATTAAATTAATAAAATACTATTAAGATAAATATTGAATTAAATTTAATATTAAATTATTAAAATAATATTATTTTTGGAATAATTAATATGAAATCAAATTTTTCGGTAGAATTCTAGTACGAGTGTAACTTTTCCACTGCTCAACCACCGACGATCAACCTTTTCCGGCTATCGGGATGCCGTCGTCGTAGCCATCAGTACCGCCGTGTCCAGTTATGTGGGTACGACACCCTTACGACACCTCGGGTTGGTTCGAATGTTGCCGATTCGGTCCGAGTCAAAGATAACCTGACCGATTTGGTTTAGCCACCGGTTGGACCGTCGGCTTGGTTTGACATACTGACTTGTTATTTTTTAATCGATCAATTGTGGATAATCTCATACATATATATCAAAACTATTATATAACATAATATAAAAATTATAAAAAAATTATAAAACAAATATATAAGGATATGTGATAAAATTATCAGCTAAGGTTTCCAACGTTTTATTTCTAAAAAATAAATGAAAAAAATTACATAGTTTTCACCAAAAGACATTCATTGGGTCTCCAACTACCATCACTCCATCTTCTCCTCGTTGTGGATTCCTTTTGGAAAAATTACATTTAAGTCCTATGTCCGTTTCCAGCTTATAAGAATTCCATGAATTTAAAAACAGAAAATTGTATGACTTAACTGATATAGGATATTGGTATGAAATTGAGTTGAATTGTATTACATTATATGATGAAATGATGAATTGATGTTGAATTGAGAATGATGAGATGTGAACTAACTATGTGATGAAATTAGAAATTGGTTACTCTATTAACTGTACAGGTTTATATTTTGGTATATTTGATGATGCACTTACGTGTTAGTATATTTACTTCGGTTTATCCGATGATGTACTTATGTAACACCCTATACCCGACCGATCGTCGGATTCAGGTACCAAATGTCAGACTTAAACCGAATTACTTAACAATATAATTTACTTGACTTATTTACTAACTTATACAACACCAAACTTAATCCATATTGATCATGCGACTTTATTCCAATCTCTTAACTATCAATCATGTTTTATGAATAAACATCCAAATAACTTCTTATTATACGAGTAGAAGAATAAGCTGATTTCAATTTTTACAATCATTTTGTTCACCAAAATTATGTATATGCATATTTATATTATGCATCCTGAACTTGAATGTTGCTAATTACACTTAATCCAATCTCTTAGGCGTAGCTTTTAAGGGGGCCTCTTTATATGCATGATACGACATCGAAGAAATCTACATGGATTCCACGAGGCCTGGCTTGTCCCTTCTCATAATATCCCTATCAACTTTTGATCCTGCAATCAAAGGAAACCTCTTATAAGTTTAAATGAACTTAGTGATATTTCTTACATTAATTATTAATGAATAACTCATGTTATCACAAGTATAAATATTTGATGTGCGTAAGTGAACTCCCTGAATTTCCTATAAGCTTCTACAATTTAACTGGCGTGGTCGATGTTTATACGATCTTCTTGAACGAATCATGGAAGGATATAGTGGTGGTAGATTCAGAAGCAATCATACTCTTTCGGACAGCCCCTGATTGACTTAACTGGTCAAACTTCATCCAATACTTTTATTCTACATTGCTGCTTTGACTCTTCAAAAGATAGCCATACAAGTAGATACCCAGATTTCTAACTACTTTGACAGACTTGCAGGCATTTTGTTAAAAAGGCAGAACCTCATCCTGATTTCGCTTCGAATCCGGTATCAACCTATTGCGTTATATAGACTTCCCCTTCCTTAATAACTTAGCTTGTGCCTATACCCTTTTTTTTTTACAGGAATACCCATCTACTAACATCCTCGTAGGTGGCGTTTGAATATAAGATTTGGCTGGTAGTTAAGCACCATTCTTCCCTTGCAGAATTATATTTGTAAGATAGTCCTATTGGACTTTCCCAATTCAGACCATCTGAATAGATATTCCTATCAACAGATAGTCCCCAACGGACTATCTCCTCATTAGATTGGATAAGCCGGACTTCCCATTTTTAAGATAGCTCTTAGCAGATTCCCCAAAACTAGAGATAGTTCTAACAGACATCCTTTTTATTTGTTAGTCATTGGCGGAATTTTCAGAACAGATAGTCCCTGATGGATATTCCACTTAATATAGTCCTTAGCAAACATGCCACTGAAGATAGTCCTTGGCGGATTTCCCTTTTTCTGGCAACCTCTTTGCCAATAAATACTTAAAACTAACATTTGGAGAACAGTTTCGTTTTCTAATAACCAAAGTTGGCTTATTCGTTACTTTTGGCGGACTCTCAATAGCGAATACATATTTGTAAATACTTTGAAAGAAAACCCTTTTTCTCGACATTTATTTGCGTACAAGATGCCTTCACATGTTCCTCTTGCCTTCGCATCTTGGCGGGGCCTCTTGTCCGCATGTTTGCTGACGTTCCCTGATAAATCATAACTGTTATGAAAAGCTTTTCATCACACGGTTCGTATTGCAGTCCCCGCAAGTATGCCCTATCGGGCTTCCATATTTACTGTCCTGGCAAACTTCAATTTGCCAAAATGGAAAAATCTATCCTCAACTGAATCATACCATGGCTAGCCATTGACTTTCGAATCCAAGGAGTCAGTAAACCATTTTCATGGTGTCGCTCCGTAGAGCTAGTAGATCGTTTCCATGATGTCTCTCCATAGAACCAATATATGTATAAAGATGAAAGTGTTTTGGCATGAAATGACAATAGATTAGGTCATGAATTGAATTTGAAATGAATTTATGCATTTTTTTAATTTGTTTTAAATTGATTTGAATTATGGAAATACCACTGAGTGTTTTCACTTAGCTTACAATTTATTTTTCCATGCGCAGGTTTAGTTGATCTTCAAAAGTATGAGTAGTAGATCCAACATTCAGAAGACGATCCCTAACTTAGCAGAATTTGTATAATTTCATTTTGTTCTAAGTATGACATGTACCTAGGTTGAGTCAATTTTGGTATAATACTGTGTCTATATATGCTTATGAAATAGAACTTTGATGTATGAAATTAGCCAATTAAATGAAATGTGGATGTGAATTCCATATATGGTTTGAATGGTATTAAATATACTGCAAATGTCAATGGCTTTGGTGAATAGGTATATATGCTTAGGATTTTGAATGAATTATACTAGATAGTTAACTTGTAAGTGATATGACATTGGAATATTATTGAACAAAGTGTTGTAGTTCATGAATGGATACTTGAAAATTGCATATGTTGCTTGAAATTATAAGTTGAATGTGAATAATGTTTGTTTCCTAAATTGCATGTTGATGTTTATTTAACATTTTGCAGAAACAGTTTGTCACATTGCAAAGAGATCATGTTGCCATGTCACAGCGCAACACCGGGCTTGAGTCGCTGCGACAATACCTACTCAGTATGTTGCGTTGTGATGAGGAACCTTTTGATGTCGCGACGTCAGCCCGACATTTTGAAATTCTTATAATTTTGTCCTATTTGACCTTGGGTTAGTATTAGAACTTTCGTAAGCTCGTTTAAGACCCAAAAATAGTTGTATATGATATTGTATACATGTATTGATTGATTGAATTAATCATTTGATGAGATAATTTGATTTTAATTAGATCGTAATTACTCCGATAACGAATGTAATAACGTGTAGTTTGAACCTGACGATCAGGTTAGATATGAAGTGTTATAAACTTTTCATGAAAATCAATTCATTTTTCAAAAACCATCTTCAACCTAAGTTTAAGAAACAAAGATTTACCTTTCATCTGAATGATCAGATCCTATCCATATCTTTACCTCGCCGCTCTCTCTTGAGTATCCGTAACATGTATAATTTCAAAGCTTTGAAAATAAGTTCAATTATATATATTTGCATGGTTCACTACAAAACATAATAATATTTACATAACATTATCACAAACCTATTTAATAATAATAATAGTAAATTTCTTAATCACTTTCTTGTATTCATAACTCTCTTTTAATCCATAAATCGTGAAGACCTTTCAACCTTGATGGGGAAGCCACCTTTCATCTTAGCAGTCAAATAAGCAAGAAACACCGGTTGAAACCCATCATCCTCGGTCGCCGGAACCACCTTGAACCGCCTTAAAATACCAGCCACCACCCTTTTCATTTGCAAGAACGCCATCTCTTTCCCCAAACAAATCCTGGGTCCGGCCTAGAACACCGGATATGTATAAGGATCTCTCCAAACAAACCTCCATTTCCCTGCCTCATCTCTTTCCAACCATCTCTCCGGCTTGAACATTGACCAATCCGATCCCCATATCTTCTCCATCCTCCCCATCGCATAAGGAGCATACGTCACTAACGTCCCTTTCTTCACCACCGTCCCGTCTGGCAAAACATCGTCCTCCATTGCCAGTTTGCCATCCGTAGGGACTGGAGGATACAGTCTCATGGACTCGCAAAGCGAAGCATGAACGTAAACCATGTCTTTAACCTCCTCATACACTGGCATATCCGATTTCTCTTTGATTTCTTTTAGTATTTCATTCTCGACTTCAGGGTGTTTATATATTAACCAGAAAAACCATGTCAATGCCGCCGATGTTGTGTCACGACCGAAAAGTATGAAGCTGATAACTATATCCGTAGCGAAATCCTCGTCTGAATGACCCGAATTCAAGAATCTTGATAAGAGATCAACCGACTCTAAAGACGATTTATTTTCTCTTACGATCTTCTTCGCAAAGTCACAAACTCGAGAGATTGCAATCTTGAGGCACTTTTCCGATCCGACATTGAAGAATCGCTTGATTTTCCAAAATATTAAAATTGGAGCTCGAAACCTCTCGCTACTTAACTGTGTAGCAACCTCAAACGCATCCGCAAACTCTGTTTGCGGTAATGAAGGTAACAAGCAGGCAGGGTCATGACCGAAAGCAATCTTACAAACGTTGTCAAAAGCAAACCTCTGAAGAACATCTTGCAAGTCAAGCACGGTCTTGTCGGAAGCAGCACCGGAGAGCATCGGGATCAAACGGTCGTGAAGCTCAGTATCAACGATGGTTTCCACAAATTTACGAAGAGATTTGGTGTTGAACTCGTGACTGGAAACTTGTCTCTCGAATTTCCACGACTCCCCATCGACGTTGAAGATACCGTTGCCGAGAAAATAAAAAAAAACGCTAGTGAAGAAAGAGCCTTTGGGGTAGTTGGAGAAGCGGGTCTTGATGTTGGTGCAAGAGGCAGCAACAGGCTGTTTTGTATCTTGCTTGAATAGCAAGCCTCGAGCCTTGGTGAAGAAACAAACTTGGAAGCAGAAACAGAAAATGAAACTAGCTAGTGAATAACGGAAAAGAGAGAAGAAGATTTGAATGAAAAATGAGCTGATCTTTTTCATTTACACATCAACAAGGCATTAAGCCATTACATATATCAGTCAACAAGTAAAACAAACAAGTAATCACCTAATCAACTACCTAACTCCACTAATTTGCATTGAAACTTACAAGATTAGCTTGTACAACTTGCATTGCTGACTTTTCAGTCAATCAATATCAAAACATTTACCTACTTAGTTCAACATGAACTAGATTACAAAACAATCAAAATGGAACTAAAAAGAAGCAAGTGGATTGGCAGCTTCAAACTTCAGTTGCTGCACACCATGGCACCACTGCTTGCTGCTATTTTTTCGAGCATGACCACCTTTGTATGTCGTGCATGGCCACCTTTGCATGGGAACTAAACTTAACACTCCTCCTTAGTTTCCATGCTAGTAACACCTAATTCCCTTTTGAATTTAACAAATTTAGACACATTGAGTGCCTTTGTGAGGATATCAGCAATTTGCACTTCTGAATTGCAATGAATCAGCTCGATTTCATGAGCTTGTTCCATCTCCCTTATAACAAGCAACTTAATATTGAAGTGCTTGGTTCTGCCATGAAAAATGGGATTTTTTGCAATTGCAACAGCAGATTTGTTGTCACAATAAATCTCTGTTGCCTCCTTTTGGTTTTGGTTTAAATCAGCCAAGATTTTTCTAAGCCATATGGCTTGGTTCACAGCAGATGCAGCAGCAACATATTCAGCTTCTACTGTTGATTGTGCCACCAGACTTTGTTTCTTAGAACTCCAGCAAAACATGCCTGAGCCAAGACTAAATGCATATCCGGATGTGCTCCTCATGTCATCACTCGATCCAGCCCAGTCACTATCAACATAGCCTATCAGCTTCATGTTTTCAGCCTTTTTGAACAATACACCATGATCAATGGCGCCTTTGATGTATCTTAGCACTCTTTTAGCTGCTCGAAAGTGCTGATCATTGCAGCAATTCATGTATCTCGATAGCACACTAACAGCAAACATGATATCGGGCCTTGTTGCAGTCAAATACAACAGACTACCAATGAGACTCTTGTACATGGTCTCGGAAATTGGTTCACCACTCCCTTGCCTCGAAAGCTTCACTCCAACAGCCATTGGTGTGCTTGTTGGCTTGCAGTTCTTCATAGAGAACTTGTCCAAGATCTTCATAGTAAAAGAACTCTGACTAAGAAAGATTCCCTTTTCTGTTTGCTTCACTTCCATTCCAAGGAAGTAGTTCATTCTGCCTAAATCAGACATTTCAAACATTTCCATCATTTTTCTTTTGAAATCTTCCAGCATTCTTCTATCTCCTCCAGTTACCAATAGATCATCAACATAGAGTGACAGAATAAGCTGAGTTTCAGCTTGGTTCTTCTTCACATACAGTGTTGGTTCACTAGGACTTCTCTCAAATTCCAAACTGAGCAAGTAAGAGTCAATTCGAGCATACCAGGCTCGAGGAGCCTGTTTCAGGCCATATAAAGCCTTTTTCAGTCTGTACACCATGTGTTCTTTGCCAGTGATCACAAATCCTTAAGGCTGCTCGATGTAGATCTCTTCTTCCAGGAAACCATTGAGAAATGCAGACTTAACATCAAGCTGATGAACGGTCCACTGATGTTGAGCAGCCAAGGCAACTATCATTCTAACTGTGTCAAGCCTGGCTACTGGTGCAAATGTCTCCAGGTAGTCTAGACCATACCTTTGGTTAAATCCTTTGACAACAAGCCTGGCTTTTAGCTTGTTCAGACTGTCATCTGCATTCTGTTTTACTCGATAGACCCATTTTACTCCAATGGTCTTCTTTCCAGTAGGTTTATCAACTAGCTCCCATGTATGATTCTTCTCAATCATGTTGATTTCATTGACCATAGCTAGTTTCCAGCCTTCATCTGCCTCAGCCTCTTCAAAACTGCTAGGTTCTGCTATTGCAACCTGTGCCCTTTCATAAATATCTTCTAGGGGCCTTGTGCCTCTCACAGGCACATCATCAACATCCATTTCAGGTCCTAGCTGCTCAAGTTCAGCTTGATTAGGCACTAGGTCTTCTGAAACTGCTTCTGGCTCATTTTTCTCCCAATTCCAGCAGGCTTTTTCATCGAAGATGACATCTCTGCTCACCTGGACTTTGTTTGTCAAGGGATCCAGAACCCTGTAGCCCTTCTTGACTGAGCTGTAGCCTACTAGAACACCTGGTTGAGCTCTTTTAGAGAGTTTGTCTCTCTTTGCTGCTGGTATTTGTGCATAACACAGGCAACCAAACACCTTCAGATGTGCCAAGGAAGGCTTAAAACTGAACCAAGCCTCGAAAGGTGTCTCGGATGCAAGAGCTTTGGTAGGAAGCCTGTTCTGAAGGTAAACAGCAGTGTTTACTACCTCAGCCCACATGGTCTTGGGCAGTTTCTTTTCAAACAGGAGACATCTGGCCATATCCATCAGACTTCTGTTCTTTCTTTCAGCTACCCCATTCTGCTGAGGTGTGTAGACATTTGTAAGCTGATGTTTGATACCAGCATCATTGCAAATGGCTTGAAACTGAGCTGAAGTGTACTCAGTGCCATTGTCTGTCCTTATCGATTTCAGCTTGCAACCTGTTTCTGTTTCTACAGCATTTTTAAACTTCACAAACACTTGAGCTACCTCAGACTTGTGTTTTAAGAAGAAAATCCAGCAAAACCTTGTAAGATCATTAATGAAGAGGATGAAATACCTGTTTTTGCTGAGTGATTCAGTCCTCATCGGGCCACATACATCAGAGTGCACCAGCTGCAGTCTTTCAGTAGCTCTCCAAGCTGAATTTGTAGGAAATGGCAGTCTTGCCTGTTTCCCCATCTGGCAAACTTCACACACATCATCATGCTCCACTGAGCTGGTGAAGTTCTCTGCCAAGCCCTCTTTGGCCAATCGAGCCATTGATCTGAAGTTGGCATGTCCAAGCCTTTGATGCCAAAGCTTGAAGTCATCAACAGAGGTTGTGTATGCTGAGTTTGAGTCATTTGCCCAGTGAACCTCAAAGCATTTATCAGTCATTGTGACTGTCATAAGGTTTGATCCACTTGGATCAGTAATGTGGCATTGTTTGTCCTTGAACACAACAGAATAACCTTTCTCGAGCAGTTGAGCTATGCTGAGAAGGTTTCTGTCAATCTCTGGCACCAACAGCACATTTGGAATGATCTTGTTGCCTGTGGGAGTAAATATCAGCACTTCTCCTCTTCCTTCAGCCCTTATAAACTGACCATTTCCAACCTTGACCTTGGTTTTATAACTTCTGTCCAAGGTTTTAAACAAGGGGGCATCTGGTGACATGTGGTTAGTGCAACCACTGTCCAACAACCAGCCTTTTGAGTATTTCTTCTCAGCAGCTAAGTAGGAAACAGCAAAGACCTGTTCTTCTTGGTCACTACTGTCCTCAGCTACTCGAGCTTCAACCTTTGACTGCTGAAATTGATTCTGCCTTGGCTTACTCCTGTTTTTACAGACCCTTTCAACATGGCCCTTCTTCTTGCAGTGTTGGCATACTGCATCTGGCCTAAACCAGCATCTGTCTTCTAGATGACCTGGCCTCTTGCAATGTCTGCAGGGCTGATCATGACTCCTTGCAGTATCAGGCTTAGGCCTGTTTTTCCAAGGCTTTTTGCCTCTTTGAGTATTGGTGCTCGAGGCTTCTCTGGCCTTGGCTTGAAATGCACCTTCTTGGTGATCTTCAGCTCTGCTAGCTTTCCTTTGTTCCTGAGCATAGAAGGTGTTGATTAACTCAGTCAAAGAAATGCTAGCAAGGTCTCTTGAGTCCTCTAGGGAGGATATCTTTGCTTTATATTTCTCAGGCAAAGTGGAGAGGACTTTCTCCACAATTCTTGCCTCATCAAAGTGCTCACCTAGGAGCCTTATACTGTTAACCACTGCCATAATTCTATCTGAATACTGCTTCACTGTTTCTTCTTCCTTCATCTTCAAATTCTCGAAATCCCTTCTCAAATTTAACAGCTGCTGTTGCCTTGTTCTCTCAGTGCCTTGAAACTCCTCCTTAAGCTTGTCCCAGGCCTGTTTTGGAGTCTCACAGGCCATAATTCTGGTAAAGATGACATCTGATACACAGTTCTGAATGCAGGACATGGCTTTGTACCTTTTGGTCCTCTCATCAGCATGTTGTCTGATCTGAGCTACTGTGGGATTAGCCCTCAGTGGTGCTGGCTCAGCATCTGTGTTAACAACTTCCCACAGATCAAAGGCCTGCAGGTAAGTCTTCATCTTTACCAGCCATATATGAAAGCTTTCTCCATTGAAGACTGGTGGGGCTGCTGGTGAAAATCCTGAAGAAGCCATCAGGTTCCTTGGTTTGAAGCAACAGGTCCACTAAGACAACGGCTCTAGATACCAATTGTTGGTGCAAGAGGCAGCAACAGGCTGTTTTGTATCTTGCTTGAATAGCAAGCCTCGAGCCTTGGTGAAGAAACAAACTTGGAAGCAGAAACAGAAAATGAAACTAGCTAGTGAATAACGGAAAAGAGAGAAGAAGATTTGAATGAAAAATGAGCTGATCTTTTTCATTTACACATCAACAAGGCATTAAGCCATTACATATATCAGTCAACAAGTAAAACAAACAAGTAATCACCTAATCAACTACCTAACTCCACTAATTTGCATTGAAACTTACAAGATTAGCTTGTACAACTTGCATTGCTGACTTTTCAGTCAATCAATATCAAAACATTTACCTACTTAGTTCAACATGAACTAGATTACAAAACAATCAAAATGGAACTAAAAAGAAGCAAGTGGATTGGCAGCTTCAAACTTCAGTTGCTGCACACCATGGCACCACTGCTTGCTGCTATTTCTTCGAGCATGACCACCTTTGTATGTCGTGCATGGCCACCTTTGCATGGGAACTAAACTTAACACTTGAGAATATGGCGGACATTTTCAGGGTTTGCAGTAAAGATCTGGCGATAACCCAAGACGTGGTGGAGAGTGTAAGTTGCAGTGGGGCAGTTGTGGAGGATTTGTGTAATCCATTGGACGCGGTTGCTTAGATTGGATTTGACGGCGAAATAGGAACCGATTATTGGGTAACGCTTGGGTAAAACATTGGATGCTGATGGTTTCTTGGATTTGGAGTTTTTGTTGATAATCAACAACAAAAATGGGAGGGTGAGGAAGAAGATAATAGTTACGGTTAGTAGCTGAATGGACATGGTAATAGCTGTGGACATTGGAGTTGGAGGTATTTGTTACATTATATACATATTTGGTTAGAAGATAAGTATAAAACATATCTATATATATATGCAAGATAAGAGTAGGGGATGACGAAACCTACAGAGTTTTTCTTTAAACAAAATGTATTCGAATGATTAATTTTTTTTTTAATTTCATTCAATCAATTTATATTGATTTAAGAGTTAATTAATTTTCTACCCCTCATTAATTTAATACCTAATCAATTCTTAATCTAATCTAATCAATTGATTAGTCTCATCCCGCTTAGGCAACGTTGAATGGGCAAGAAAAGTTATAATTGTAAATATAAATAATGTATATGTTAAATAATACAAATTGAATTTTATAGTTTTTCAAGGAATTGATTCATATATAAATTCATAGCTTTAAATAATTTACAAAATAAATTTAATTTTTATAATTAACAAAATTAATATATTAATTGAACTAATATTTTTAAGTATTATTAGTAATAACTTTTTTAGTTTAAATTTAAAGCATAGGATGATAGGGACAATAAAGTTTTTGGGGGCGCTGGAGGGTCTTCAGCAAGCATGTCAGTTTAGGAGCACGAAAAGTGGTGCTGGAGATGGATAATATGTTGGTGACGATGCTGTCAAAGTTGCAAAGGAATGGATGCAATGATAGTGCACTGGTGAGGGCCATAAGGAGGATGAATCGATTTAAGGGAAGTTGGAAAATTTTTAGGTATCAAAATTAAATTATATTTTTTTTATGATAATAAATATAAAATTTTATTATTTTAGTAGTTCATATTTTTATAATTTTTAAAAAATTAAATTAAATATTTATCATTTTTAGTGAGTTAAAGTATAATTTTATTATTATTAATCTAAAATTTTATCAATTATAAAAAAATTAAATAAAAATATTTTTAATTTAAAAAAGTCGGGGCCCTACTAGCCTCTTCGCTTCGCTCCACTCCTAATTCAATTGAATTAGATAGTAGAAGTAAACCATGTTTATAGAGAATGGAAATAAGATTATTTATGCTTTAGCGATTGAATATTTCCATGTTTATTTTTTATTTTTATAATTGAGGAGGGAAATAGAATAGCTTAAGATCCAACTTAAACTATTAATGCTTATAACATAATGTTTTTATTATTTGGTTAAGACATTTTTATAAATACAACGAATTTATATAATAAAATAAAAAATATCCAATTAAATTAACATAAAGCATACCTTAAATACCTATTCAAACCAATACAGAAAGCAATGTCGTTACGCCATCAAACTGAAATGTTCCATAAAAGTAAAATGAAATGTTCAATAATAACAAATAAAAAATATATATGATGAGAAATTCTAATGTTTCATAATATATTTTATTCTCAACTTGGCATTATAATTAATAAAGCTTCCATCAAGTGGGCTCTTATGTTTGGCGCTCTCTTTTTAATTAAGAGTGTGGAATGAGGTGATGCAGAGAATTCATTGGTGGATTAGTGATGGTGGGTTGACAAGTTCTTTCTGACTAAGAGTAGGGGTGAGCGAAATTCGATTTGCTTTGAAAAATTTGATAAAAAAGTTTAAATTTGAATTAAATAGTTCGAGTTATTTGATTTAATCAAGTTATTCGGATCGACTCGAATAAAAAATTAAAATTTTCAGTTTAACTCGAATATGAATTACACAATTTGAGTTATCCGAAAATTCGAATAAAAAAAGGCAAAACTACGTCGTTTTGATGAATGTTTACTTTTTTAAAAGTTAAAATTCGAAATAATTAAGTTAAAAGGCAAAACTACGTCGTTTTGATAAGTGTGTACTTTTTAAAAAGTTAAAATTCAAAATAATTTAAAAGGCAAAACTACGTCGTTTTGATAAGTGTTTACTTTTTAAAAAATTAAAATTCAAAATAATTTAAAAGGCAAAACTACGTCGTTTTGATAAATGTTTACCCATTAAGTTCATGTAGTTAAATAATCTTATACTTCATCTACTAGTTAAATAATCAGACCATCTAAACGCAACATTAAGTATAAATAATAGGATTCGTTAACTCGACTCAATTTGACTCGATTCGATTCGATTCGAAAAAATTCAAATTGAGTTTGGATGCTAAAATAGGATTTGTCAACTCGACTAACTCGAAATATTTTGACTCAATTCGATTCTACTCGATCAAATACTCACCCCTATTTCAGAGATAGGTAGATTAAAGGAATTGATAAAGTTACAGATTACTATATTGGAAATGAACCCTTCAATGAAAACCTAATGGTAAGTAGGATTTGCCTAGGTTCAATAATGGCAGGGATTATCCCACCTTTAGATGATGCTGGACTTGATGCATTAGAATGAGAATGGAATAAGAATGAGACTTTTTCCGTTGCTAAAACTTATTATGATTATGCAGGTTGAAATTGGAGAGATGTTGAATCGATTTGGAAATATGTTTGGAAATGTCCAACCCCTCAATGATTCCGACAATTCCTTTGGTTAATTTCTAAAGGATGTATCTTGTCCAATGAAGACAGATTTCGACGAGGGATGTCAAGAGATTTTGTTGAAAATTGACCAACCATGTTGCTGTGATAATTTTTGTTGAAGAGCTTGCAACTTGTATGCATGTTATAGCTCATATGCTTGTTGCAATAGTAAGTTTTTTTTTGTTTAGTTACATTGTAATTAAACTTAGCTGAAAATGAACAAGCTGATGACAGCTTGATATGTTTAGCTAGTGAATGATGTGTTTAGTTAGCTTGTTTAGTGTACAAGCAATGTCTCACAACTTACTAGGCTGAGTAGTTGTGTTTGGTAGAAAAAATTGTCTATAAAAGGCATGTAGTGGTAATGAAAAATAAATGAAAATCAATTTTTCATTATTGCTGCACATTTGTGAGCAAGTAAAATATTTCTTGTGTCTTACTCCTTTGTTCCAAGTCCTGTTTTCTTCCTTTGCTGTTGTAAAATGCCAACAATTGGTATCATGAGCCTCAGTCCTTGAGGGCCATTAATTTTGCTTTTATTGCTTCTTAAGAAAAAAAGTAAGCCAAAAGTACGAGCCTGTTGAAGACAATAAGCCAAAGTGTGAGCCTGTTAGAGTGCGACCCTGTTGAAGATAGTAAGCCAAAAGTGCGAGTCTGTCGAAGACAGTAAGCCAAAAGTGCAAGTCTATTAAAGAGTGAGCCTATCGAAGTGCAAACCAAAAGTGCAAGCTTGTAGAAGAGCAAGCCAAAAAAAGTGTAAGCCAAAATGACGAACACTATAATGTTGAAAAAATGAGTTTGGAAAACACAACGCAAAATTTTTTTAAGGAAAAACCAGAATTTTAATTTTTTTTTCCAAAACAAGATCTTGGTTGTGATATCTAAAATTATAAATATTTAATCAAAATTGTACCTTTTTGATTCGTCTAGGATGAGCACTTCGATCGAGTAGTATTCTCTGCTATCCGAGTAGTCTTCTAAAATATTTTGAAAATGGGAGGAGATTGTTGGAACATTTTCAACAATATTTATAGTGTTTCCATAACTATAAATGAAAAGGGTGAAATTAATCAAAAGTTATATCTTTTTGGTTATTGACAAAGAAATATGACTATTGAAACAATATTATTTGAATAGTTATGTTTAATCAAGAGATATTGGATGAATAATTGTGTCTCTTTTAAAAATATTATTATTCAGAAAAGATACTTATTGAAAGATGTTTCCATGAAGAGACATGAAAATTCCTATATATAGGAATGAGATTTCATTTGGAAATTATACCAACAATTAATCAAAATTATACTCAGCGCTTAGTGGACTATTTTTGTCAGTGTAAAACGCAAATAGTTATCGAGCTTCATTGTATCCTCAAAGTTCATTTTCTTGAAACTTATTTGCCAACCTTAAAGATAGTGGCTTGATACATACCTTGGAGCCTTGTCATATTTCTTCATTTTCTATTTGATTTGTTGTTCGTGTTTCCTTCGTGTGTTCTAGATTTTCTTCATTGAAGTTTTGTACTAACATATTAAACCATACATACATCAATCTCACAATATCTATTCCTATTATTAATTCAATAAGAACATAATATTTCTCATACTTCTTATAAATATATATGTATATATACAATTTAAGTTAAATCATCCCATTAAGCCTTGTATCTCGTTCAAAGTCACATATTAACTATCTCTTAGTATTTAACATTTCCACATTAATACCCACAACATTTTAGTAACCATTTCTCAACTCTACATGGTATAGAACATATTCAATCACGTTGTTTTAATAAATGTACATTAGAAATGGCACTTTCCATTCTTGCTATGGACATATCAAGCCTTGAGTTATCACTTAGCTTTTATACTACCATTTGACAATCAACAAACTCATGCGATAATTTATAATATTATTCGTGGTAACATTATAATAACAGACTCAATTTAAACTAAAGATATAAAATAAGAACATATTAAGTTAGCACAAACCATATTTTTTTCTTATTTTTGTCTTAGTCCCTTGACGATCCAATCTCCTCTTCAACTACGTATGATAGTTTTGATATAAAATGATATCATCTTCTCATAAATAAGCATACAACTTATACCTAAAACTCATTTTGCACTCTTTTCACATTAGTCCCAATTATAACCCTAATATCCAAAATTATTATATCTTTCGATTTTCTTGATCAAACCAAAATCTGGCTTCGTATTTATACTCTAAGAACCTCAAGCTAACAATCCATAGCATTTATTTTCAACAACTTTCATTCTTTACAATATAGACCCTAATAAAACATGACTAATAATATAGTTTAAACTCAATTCAAGCTTAAATCAACACTTCCCACTATATTTCTAACATATTCTTTACATGAACCAAGTTTAACTCTTTTCATTTCATGGTTTGTGATCTGTCGTAATTTGATATGGCAAATTAGGCTTTCCTGGTGTACGTAAGGAGTTTATTCTCAAGAAAAGAAGTATATTTTTTGTAGTTTTTCTTAATTTTTAGATTTTAAGTTAATAAGTGTAAATGCCTTATTTTTACTCATTTTGATACCCAAATTAGCCAATAGTTCCATTGGGGGACCTAAAGTATGGTTGAGTAATGTAGAAACATGTTGGAGGCTGAAATCGAATGAGAACGACACCAAGAGAGAGGGTATTATGATAAACAAACCTTGGAATCGGGATACTCCAACAAACCCGAGATTAAAGACACCCTTCAGTGGTGTCGTGATTTCTACTTTGGGTATCGCGATATTCTTTTCCTTGGTATCACGATACCGATATCGTGAGGGGAAAAATTAGACAAAAAGGATAGTCTTTATCTACCCAAAGAACTAATCATTGAAGGCCTATTCAAGGGTATTTTGGGCATAAGAATTGGGTCAGGATTGTTGCTATATCAGCTAAAATTTGGCTAAGAGAGAAAAGAGGCCACACTACCTTAGTTTAGGCTTAGTTTTCTCTAGGTTTTCTCTTAGCTTTTCTTCTTCTTTTTCTAGGGTTTCTTATTTTCATTTCCTTAGTTGTAGATTTTACATTTCCCATAAACTTTTCTTCTTTTTTTTAATTGTTCTTAGTGTTAGTTAAGTTAGTTATCACTGTAGCTTAGGATTATTTCCACTTTTAGTCCATGTACCTTGGTTGTAAGATATTTTCAGATTTAGTTTAATGTATTTTAGTTTCTTTTACTTTGAATTTGTTAAAGTTTATTCCTTTTATGTTTATTTTTTTAGATTTTCTTGTTAAGTTTTCTTGCATAAAAATCCTAAATTTTATATTTTTCTCAAGCTTTACTTTAATGGCTTCTTTACTTTTCATTTTCATGGTTGTTAGTTTTATTTCCAGCATGAGTAGTTAAACCTTTAAGGAGGTTGGTTGATAGAGATGTGGTGAGCTAATTTTTTGATGAAGGACCAAATCGTAATAAATTGGACTAATTTGAATAAACTTAAAAACTTAGGATTGACGACCCTAAGGGAACCTTTATGCAAGTGAGACCGAGAGGAGACCTTGTTGGGCATCAATTCATTAGTCCAGGTTAACCAGTGAGATCGAGAGATAATCCGGATTAATTTGTTTAACTTGGTAAAATGGAGATCGAGAGGTAAAATAGAGCCATTTTGGGAGTTTAAGCGATTTGAATCCCTAATTCGAGGATTAATGAACCACATCAATGTTAACCAACCACTGTTTTTTATTTAATTGTTAATTTCGTAACTTTGCATGTTAACCAACCAAGACTAGCCATCTCCTCATTATAGACGACATAATAATCCTTCTCAGTATTTGAATCAAATGCTCACTTTGATTCTTTTGCGGGATTACAGACTTGTTCAGGTTATCTCTGAAGTAAGGTTTTTTTCTAGCAATGTAAACATTCTTACAATGCCACTTATCATCAGTTTGAACTCAGACAATCAATGAGCTAATATTTGCTTGTCACAATTTCGTTATGTATGCAAAATATGAAAGAAAAAAATATAGAAGACATAACATGAAATGTGAAATTTATTTATTCATCATTCAAATACATAGAAAACAATTACATGTTTACTGCAATATGAGCATATTTCTCAACAGAGTGTTCACAAGCTTTCTATAGATAAAGTTCAAAAATCCGAAGCCACAGAGTTTCGCTGTAAAGTGGGAGATGATCAAGCTAGAGTCGAGTACTGGTTAGAGCATATGCAGAGGGTTTTAGATGAGATGTTGTGTCCTCTTGTGGATTGTTTGAAATGTGCGGTATCATTATTATAAGATGAAAGATTCTATTGGTGGTCAAATTTAACTGCAATGGTACCGAAATAATGGGTTAACTGAGATTTCTTCCAAGCTGAATTTCGAAAAAAATATGTTAGCAAATGATATTTAGATAAGAAGAAAAATGAATTCCTTAAGTTGAAGCAAGGAAACAAATCAGTTGTTGCATACGAATGCGAGTTTGTATAGCTTAGTAAATATGCTCATGAGATTGTACCAATTGAAGACGAAATATGTATTCATTTTAAAGATGGATTAAATGATAAAATCAAGATGTTGGTTGGTGCAATGGAAATCTATGAGTTCCTAGTTTTATCTTATCGGGCTCAGAAAATGGAAAAAATATGCAACAATAAGAAATAGAGTGAAACGGAAGCTCATGACTTCAATAAGAGAAATATATCTAGAGCATTTCTTGCTCCCCTCGCCGAAAAAAATGAAAGAATCTAGTAGTCGTTTTTCAGCACCATCAGAGTTTTCTGATAGAGATAGATCAAAATAGAGTAATGTGAGACCATTGATGACTTCAATATCTAGAGCTAGAAGTGTTCAGAATGTAAATAGACTTGAATATGGTCATTGTGGTCAAAATCATTTTGTGTATGAAGATTGAAAGACGAGTCTTGTTTTGTTTGTGGATCTCTCGATCATTATAAGAAAGACTGCTCGAATCGAGCTGATTTGAACAGAGATCATAATGTGAAATTTGTTGCTACTTCTACGAGAGGTAGATGGCTAGGAAACAGTGGCACAACTGGAATCAGTAGAAGTGGGACAAAAGATACAATGTTTTAACCTGAAGCTCAATCTCCAACTGAACTTATGCGATTTGTGCACAATAGGAAGCCTTGGCTCCTGATGTCATTGTTGGTACCTTTTCTATCTCTTATGTTACTGTGTATGCATTAATTTACCTTGGGTCGACACTGTAACACCCCAACTTTTTATTAATGCTTTTGTATAAATTTGACACAAATTTGTATCTGCTTTAGTGGTTAAGTGTTCTGGGTGCGTGTGAGAGGCCCCAAGTTTAAGACTTACCTTGAGCGAAATTTGTTATTTTCTTGAATTAAGTGTTACCTTTGGTGAGTAGGTTTATTTTTAATTATTGCTATTGGATATTAGAATGGACTTGCTGGTTTTGTGGTTAGGTGGAGTGTGGGTTCGCTAGAAGTCTTGTGTTCGAATCTTTGCGCAAGTGTGATTACTAATATTTTTGCTCTGTTGGCTTGCAGAGTTTCGGTTGAACGAAAAGTCTGAGTAGTGGTTATTAGTGGGGTTAGTGGAGAGATTTGAAGGATTGGAAGCTAATATGATATTATTTTTATTTTATTTTATTGATTTTATCTTGTTTTCTTTTTTTCAAATTTTCTCTCTCCTTCCAAAAACTTTCTGACGTTAATTTTCCCCAAGATTTTTCCATCTTTTGACGTTCTTTTTCTCCTTTTCCCTTGCAGAATTTTTGCTTCTCTCTCTTCTTTCGATTATTCAAATCTACCTCGTTCTTGTGCAAACGTTTGATTGTGTTTGTCGAGTAAGTCTTGCTTTGCTACAATTTTGTTGTTTTGTGATTAGTATTCTAAAAGGGGTTTTCTTTGTGGTTACCCTTAGCTAGGGGAAGGACAATTAGCAAGTCTTACTCCTTTAGCGATTTGATCGTTAAGGGTCTCTGTTCGTTGGTGGTATGTTTCTGAGCTCGTTGGTTGATGTTTTTAAGCCGCCTGTGTAGATTAGTTTGGATTGAGTTTCGTAATTGTGCACTGAATTAGGGTTTTTAAATATTGTTTCTTAGGTTTGGTGGTCTTGAGAGTGTTTGTGTATCAAATCAATAAAATGTGTGTACCCGAAACGTAGAAAAACGAGATTCAGTGAAAGTCAAAAAACCCCACTGTCGATGCCACATGGCCGTGTGATAAGCCGTGTAGTAGGCTGTATGCAACGACACGATCGTGTAATCGACGAAGGCCAGGCCATGCACAAGACACGGCCGTGTGATAACCGGTGTGTAGCTATGTAAGCCACATAGACCAGGCCAAATTGGGTGTGTGGGCCAACACGGGCACGTTACACGAGTGTGTAGTAACTGGGCCAAGCCATGTGATCCACACTGGTAAGGCCAATCTGGATGTGTGGGCTACACGAACATGTGGGCCCACATGGGCAACCCATACGAGCGTGTGGGCCCATTTATCTAAATTTTTCCATAGTGTTGCACGGGTCGTCCCGAATGACTATGAGCCTACGGTAGGGTCGGTAAGGGTTAACAAACCCTAAACTGTATGATTTATATGACTATTTGTAATCTGATTGATAGCATGTTGAGCATGTTAAATTGCATTACTGTTTCTGTTTATGATATTGTTACTGGGGTGGGGTGATGGTTATTGGAGGAAGTGTTCTGAAAGGCAGTTTATGCCTATTATTTGGCAGCATGGTTGCATTATATTTGTTATGTGCCGCATCAGTACAACATGGTGTGTAGGGCAGGGTGGGTGTTTTAAACTCCACATGGTGTATAGGGATGGTCGGAGATGGTGGGTAGAGGATGGAGGTAGGATATCTGATTTCTAATTTTGATTTGCATATATGTATCTGTATCTGTAATGGGCGTAAGCCCGAATCTGTATCTGACTGATTCTGATTTTCTGTTTTTGAGCATGTTTAATTCTGTGGGGTTACACACTGGGTTTATGTAAACTCACTCTTTTCTGTTTACTTTGTACAAGTAATCCACAGAGTTAGGCAGATCAGTGCAACGGGGGACTCGTCAATGACCACCTATCACGTACTATTTCCAATTTGGTTTTACTTTAAATTATTGATTCTTTTCTAGGTCTTTTTGTAAAATGTGGACTTTTCGAACTGTTGTTCTAATTTGGGTTTGACTGCGTATTATGCTTTTAATGTTGCTAAACTTGACACAAACTTAGATTTTACCAAAAAAAAAAGGCTTTCTAAAATATTGAACAAATTTTCCTAAACTTAACGATTTCATAAGCTACCACTAAAAAGAGGTACGTCTTAAGACTTTTCGACTAATTAAATAAAAGTTTTGGAATAAATATAAACAAGTAGGAGTTAGATAACCAAAATTGGTTTCTACCGAGATAACCCCGTTTTCAAAATACATTTCATGTGACATCACTAGATTTGGCCATAACGTCTAGGCCGGGTTTGGGGTGTTACAGACACATTCTTATATATGTACTATGTTTTCAAAGTAACAAACCATAGTTGATCTAGTTTGCAAATAGTGTCCACTGATAATCCAAGGCTACAATTTTTTTTGCTGATTTGATGCTATTGCCTTTTAATAAATTTTATGTTATTCTACGAATGAATTGGTTGATAGTACACGATGCTATAGTGAATTGTAGACAAAGACGATTTGATTTAAGATGTCAGAATGGTGATTTGATTTCTATTGAAACTGATAAATATGATTGTGTTGCGAATATGATTTCAGCAATATCTATACAGAAATTGATTTAGAAAGGTTGCAATGTGTTTCTAGCTTATACTCTAGCTTCCAGAGTATCAGAAATGAAAGTTGATCAGCTACCGATAGTTTGCGAGTTCACCGATGTATTTCTTAAAGAATTCACAAGATTACTGCCAGAATAGGAAGTTGAATTTGCTATAAGGTTAGTACTTGGGACTGCTATTGCTCTATACAGAACGGCTCTAACAGAATTAAAAGAATTAAAATCTCAATTGGAAGAATTGATATACAAAGGTTTTATTCAACCAAGCGTGTCACCTTAAGGCGCACTTATTCTCTTTGCGAAAAAGAATGATGGGTCAATGAGATTGTGTATAGATTATAAATAGCTGAATAAAGTTCTGATAAAGAATAAATATTCGTTGCCTCGAATTGATGACCTATTCGATCAGTTGAAATGTGCTACAATGTTTTCAAAGATAGATCTCCTATCTGGTTATTAACAACTGCGAATTAAAGAAGTTGATGTGTCAAAAACTGCGTTTTGAACTCTTTATGACCACTATGAATTTTTGGAAATATTGTTCAGATTAACTAATGCTCCTCTTTTGTTTATGGATTTGATGAATCGGGATTTTCAACCTCACCTGGATAGATTTGTAGTGGTGTTTATTAATGATAAAATGATCTATTCTAAACTAAATCAAAGCATGCCAGCATTTGAAAATTATATTACAGACCTTACGTGAGAAACAATTGTACGCAAAATTCAGTAAATGTGAGTTCTGGCTCAGAGAGGTTGGATTTCTTAGACACATGATTTCTGTGGACGATATCCAAGTTGATCTAAGTAAGATTTCTGTCATAGTAAACTGGAAAGCTCCAAAGAATGTCTCTGAGGTGCGTAGTTTTATGGGTTTAGTTGGATAATACAGATGATTTGTTAAGAATTTCATGATAATTGCATTGCCGATGACGAATCTATTACAGAAAAACATTGAATTTATTTGGTCGGATAAGTGCCAGCAGAGTTTTGACCAGTTGAGAACTTTATTGACAGAAGCTTAGGCTATTATACCAAATTGACCCAAAACAATAAAACATTTACAACAATAACCCAAATTTAAAAACAATCATCGAAATTATCTGGAATGAACAATGTTTAGGGGTTTTGGACACCCCATCGCCAACACCCATATAAAAATTCTCCCAATCATTAGTTGATAATTAGAACAAACATTAAAAAAATAATTTTTTTGGTGCAGGCAGTATAATGACCTGTGTGTATTTTTTTTTCTCATCCATATTTTCTAAAATATAAAAAATAAATTTGTTAAGTACTATGTATCAGGTAATCAGCACCCATTTTTAAATTTTTTGAATTTTTTGAAGTACCGTGACTGTGGTGGTCGACAACCATTTTTAGTAAAAAAAATATAACTTGAGAAAAAGAGCAAATTATATTTTTAGAAAAAAAAAAACAGATAGTCTGTAAATGCTACGTTAAAGATGAAAGCAAAAAATTAATGGTTGATAGCATTTGCAGACTATGTGTTTTGTTGGAGAATTAAAATCTCTTTAATAAAATCTATATAAATTAATGTACTCAATTTTGTACATTTGTCCTATATGCATCCAGCTGCATATTTATTACTCAAACCAAAAAAATGTGCATTTAAAGAGATTTTATATTAATGTACTCTATTCTGCACACAGCTCTATATTTATTAGTCAAACCAAATCATTGAGCATTAATTTTAATTAAAGAGATTTTAAATTAATGTACTCAATTTTTTACATTTATCCTACATGCATGCAGCTGTATTTTTCTTAGTCAAATCAAATCAATGAGCACTAATTTAAAGAGATTTTAATTTTCCAACAAAACAGATGGTTATTTACTGCAATTTACAAAAGCCATCAACCATTAACTTTTTGTTTAATAAAAAAAATACTGTCAATTTTGTACATGCCCAATTTTAGGCCTAAATAAATATAACTCAACTATCCAATTAAAATCCAATACAAACTCAAAACCCTTAGCCCAAAACTTAGCCCAAAACATTAACCCAACTCAAAAAAAAAATCAGAAAAAGAAAATCCTAATCTCACCTACTCCACCACCCTTGTTGGCCACCCACCTTGGCCACCTACTCACCACCCTTGTTGGCCACCCACCTTGGCCACCTACACCACTATGCCACCACTCCACTTGCACTTACAAAAGGAAGAGAAAAAAAAGATAATATAAAATAAATCATGTAACAAGGCTATAAAAGCCATCAAAACACAATGTAAAAGGACACTTTTTTTTTCTTTATCAATACAAAGGAGGGACATTGAATAAAAACAGCAGCAATTCAAAGCAAAAAAGAACAACGAAAGTAATTGAAATAGAAAGGAGGTTCAAAATCGGGCTAAGGTTTTCTTTTCTTTTCTTCTTCTTCTTTTTTTTTATTTTTTTTATTTTTGAATCTATCTTTTCCTATACAATATATTAGATTATATCAAAAAAATATTTAAAAAAATAAAAAAAGCATACCTTTTATATTTTCCGAGTGACGGCGGTGGTCCACGGTGGCGACCGGACTGAAACCTTGCCGGAGCAATGGCCATACCCGTGCGACCCGACCCGCATTACCTGAGATCCGCGCGTTTTTGCTATAGCGAGTTATTTGCCAAATAAGTCCTTCCACTTTTAATTTAGTTTGCAATCATGTTTTATTTATCTAAATTTGTACTTAATAATTTGTTTCAGTCCTTAATTTAATCCCTTTTTATTATTTAACTATTTTACTGTTAAATTAGTTAATTTCATTATTTTTGTTATTATTTGCGCTATTATCAGTATTTTTCATGTATATATTATATTGCTGTTATTATTACCATTATTAAATATTCTTATTATTACTATTATTTTTATTCCTTTTATTATTGTTATTATCAATATTTATTATTATTGCTATTATTGCTATTATATCTTAATTTATATTCGTCTTATCTAATTTTATTTCTCTCTTTATATTTATGTTTATATTTTATGTATTATACCTATCTTTATATTTACATATGAACATTACTATTCTACTATTGCTGTTTTTTTTTTATTAACTTCATTGACATTTTTACTTATTATCATTTTGTATCTTTATTATTATTATTATTATTATTATTATTATTATTATTATTATTATTATTATTATTATTTCGCTATCATGTTTTTCTTATCACAATTTTTATTATTTTACTGTTACAACTTAACATGCTATTATTACTATTATTTTTATTTTTTATTACCATTATTGTTATTGTAATTATATCTATATGTATTTTGTTAATACCATTTATTACTATTTTATGCTTTTTATTTATTATAAGTTTGTTTACTTACTCATATGTTTATTTGCTTACCCTCGATTTAAAATCCAATTTATACTATAATTTGCTTTGTTATTTCCTTTATCGTTGTATTTTTATTTCGTTTTGTTCTCATTATCATTATTTCATTATGTTTATTCGTTTATTCTTATATGTCTCAATATATCTGCAAATCCATATTATTTTGTCATTATAATTGTTGTATATATCACCACCTTTGTTATTATTATGCATGTTAATACTGCAACTCGTTTCTTATTTCACCATGCGATTATGATTACATTGGTCTTTTACTCGACGCACATAATCGCATTTTTCTAAAATAAAACAAGTTTCGTATTTAGACAATTCGTGAAAATTGCGCCCTAACTTACTGGGTTTCGATTTTCCTCGTTTAAATCTAAATAATGATATAATCCTCTTAAATCGCAATACGAAAAAAACACTTATTTTCGGAAGTACGAGGTGTTGTGCCCTAACTTAGTGGGTACGACATTTTGTCACCTCGAAATAAGAATTTGTTTAAAAATAAAGGTAATATCTGGTATTAGGAAATTCGAGAAAACGTGCCCTAACTTACTGGGTTTCGACTTTTCTTGTTTATCCTAAATAACTGAACAGCCTTTTAAAAAATTTTAGAATATATGAATTTTAAATAAAGGCAAGCTCACTCTCAAAGTTTGAAATGTCGTGTCCTAACTTACTGAGCGTGACATTTTATTACTTCGAGATGAGAGAGTCTTTAACATTTGTTTTAATTTATTCGGTCATTTTCAAATTAGCATTTTTACGAAGAGGGATCGTATTTCAATGTCTTTCAAGCTTTCCATTTTCGACACTAAGATATTAATTAATCAACTAGGTACCAATTTTTGGGCTCTACGAGGGTGCTAATCCTTCCTCGTGCGTAACCGACTCCCGAACCTGTTTTCTTGATTTACGGGGACCAAAATCATTATTTAAATAAATCAAACCATTCATTAAAAACAACCACTTTTACAAGGTGATCCAATCACACCTAAAAAGATTGGTGGCGACTCCCGTTTTCATTTTTTCTCCAAGTCGATACCCGTTTTTTAAAAAAAAATTGGTTACGACAGCTTGGCGACTCCACTGGGGACAAAATAAGAGAGTCAAGCCACAAGTTGATTAACTTTTGTCTTTTTGTCGAGAATTGAAAACTTGATTTTGATATACAATCCTTTCATTGCATTTCACCCGTTTTTCTTGCGATTTTTATCATTTTATTCTTATTTTCTTTAATCACTTCGAGTTTTTTTTTAATGCATATATCCTCGCACATTGCATTGCATGACCGCTGTGGTCACACCCCTTTAAGTGGGAGTGAGAAACTACTCCTTCGTGAGGTTTTCACCTCCGTGCAGGATAGTGGATCACTTTTGGGATACATCTGTACCTATGTCTTCGTGAGATTTGCATCTCCGTGCAGCCATAGGGAAATGTATTCCCCTGAACTGAACTCGGTCTGTATGAGCCTATAATGGGTGAAGATCAAGGAATCTGCTGGTTCAGGTACCCTTACTCTAGAACCAAGCCCCATGTAGCGAGCCTTAAGAACCCACCCTAGGTAGAGCCACTCCGAAACCCTAGTGGGTACCCAAGCAGGTGCTATATTATTCTTTGTTTGCTTTAAACTGTGTATAAATTATTGACTTGCATTGTTTTAATTTTATTGTATTTGCATGGCATTTTCATCATAAAAGGTGTTGATTCGCATTCGGTTCCTAAATAGATAGCTTATCATGGAAAAGGGGTTTTTTGATAAAGTAGAAGACAACGCGGCTGTCCGGATATGGGCTGAGACAACACAACAAGAGAAAGGTGACAGTCTTACGGAGGGTACGTGTTAGAGTTATGGAACTTTACTCGGATTAGCGTAACTCAGAATAATCTCCAAGAGATGAAAAAAATTTGGGGACAGTGGGATGACGAGGTCAAACAACTATTCTATTGTCATTACGGTGATTTACCTTATCTGCTCGATGTCAAGGTAGATGAACACCTGTTTCGAACCCTTACCCAATATTGGAATTCTGCTTACAGTTGCTTCACTTTCGGGAAAGTAGATTTGGTACCTACTATAGAAGAATACACGACCTTGCTCCGTTGCCCAAAGATTCAGGTTGGCAGAATTTATGCCAGACCTGCTAACGTCCCAGCATTTTCAAAAAAGCTGATGAACATCACAGAGATGAGTGAACAGTGGGTGACAACTCGGATCAAACAAAAAGGAGATGGTAAATGCATTCCTTGGAGGAACCTGAGGGAGCTAATCTTAGCGCACCCCAATGTGAAGAAAAGGGTAGATGTCTTCGCCTTGAGCATTTATGGACTGGTCATCTTCCCCAAAGTTTTGGGGCACGTAGACGAGGCTGTTGCCAACCTTTTTGACAGGCTTGGTAAAGGAACCACACCTATACCCGCAATCTTGGCTGAAACTTTCAGATCATTGAATGCTTGTAGAAGAGCGAGTGAAGGGAGATTTATTGGATGCGCACAGCTTTTTGCTATCTCGTATCGTATCTTCTCTGAAAATTACTCTCCGTTGAAAGAGTTAGTCGCTACACCGAGGCGAGATAATGTTACGGAAGAAAATTAGATGACGGTTCTCCAAAATTTACAAGAAGAAGATGTTGAATGGAAAGCCCCGTGGATGGTTCCTGATGAAATATTATACCCATGCGGAGACTTCGATTGGGTTCCCTTGTTAGGAGTATGGGGAGCTGTCGGGTATGCTCCTTTGCTTGCATTGCGACAGTACAGATCCAGACAATTTACACCACCAACATACGGGTTAGCCCAGTGCGAGTTCATGTTCACAGGGAATAATTACAAAAAGAAAGTTCGTGAGATATCAAATGCCTGGAACCAGACTCGTAGAATGAAAAAATTTGCTGCCAATCCCATGACTACTCCTGAGTACGACCGATGGTGGAATCAGAGACTTAACGACAAGATCCCTACATCAGATCAAGGGAATCCTCAGTCGGTAGAAGAGCACTTGAAAGTAATCCCCTCTGAGCTAGAAATCATCAGGCAAGATTTTGAGAGAAAGAGTCTGGAGCTAGAAAAAAGGATCGAGCAGTTGGAAGAAAAAAGATACAGTTAGGGTTAGATGTCGATGTCCAGAAACTAGAAGCTGAAAAACTCAGAAAAGGGAAAAACAAGGCTGAAGAGGACTTGGACAGTTTGAAAATGGACTATAAGAAGCTGCGTAGATCAATGAACAGTGGCGACATGAAGTTAAAGAAGAACAAAGCAAAGCTAACAAGTGGGAAAAAAAATTTCGCGATGCCCAAGCTCGAGAAGGTGCTTTGAAAAGAAGTTTGGTAGAAAGCCAGAATGAGAAAGAAGGGTTAAAGACCCGAGTATCAGAGTTAGAGAGGTCATTGTATCAATATTGCTCACGTAACTCTGCAATCAAGTTGAAAGCTAGTCAGAACAGAATCGAAGAATTAAAAGAGAATATAGAAGAACTCAAAACAGTGCTGCAAAATTGTGAACTTCAGATAGAACTTCTCGAGGTAAATACGAGCGATGGAAGGAGCAACTTCATCAATCTCAAGACCAAGTCAGGAGCAGGGACTATGTCATGGGCGAAGCTTTGACTCAAGTGCGAGAAGTGGCTCACCACTTGCAAACATTAGCAGTACAAGCCGATGTGCTGAGTTTAAAATACGAGTCAGAATCGGACCGAGGCCGAAAGCTAGCTTGGCTCCTTAAGTAGGTCAAGGCCTTAAGTATCAGGGCCAAGCCTTATATGTAATCTATTTTATGTAAGGAAACTTGTTTTCTAGAAAAGTTACTCTAATGAAATCGAATTGGAATCAACGTTTTTTTTGCATTCATTACATTCATGCATTGGCATTGCATCACACGCACTAAAACTCACAAAAAAAACCCTAAAAATCATGGCAGTTACTCTGGAACATCGTTACGATACGAGGGGAAAAACAAGAGTAATGGATCAAAGGTTAGAGAGATTGGAACAAATGCAAAAAGAGATACAGGATCAATTACAAACACGTATGCAAGAACAGCTTGCCAAAATCCAGCAAGATATGAGGGACCATATGTTGGAGTCCCAGAAAAGCATGATGGACCAATTAACTCGTCTATTGGCTGGAGGATTAGAAAAAGGGAAAAGCCCTTTGATCAATGCGGGAGAAGATAATGAAGATCCTACCTACCCTCCGGGTTTTGCCCCAGCGGAGGTTCAGACACAACCTGACATATACCCAAGAAGGCCATCGGTCACAATTAGGCCCCAACCATTTCAGGCCGGTGTTTCAGCACCGATGAATTATCAGGCCGGCTCGGTCTCTAATCCGGGGGACAACCCAACTAATCCTGTGGTCTTCAATCTTGATGAAGTAACAGAAGTAGAAAAGACAAGGGTAGAACTCCCGAGAGAGCTTGAAGAAAGGTGTAGATGGTTGGAAGAAAAATTTAAAGAAATAGAAAGCACCGACTATCGTGGTGGAATCGATGCTAAGGAATTAAGTTTGGTTCCGGACCTGGTACTCCCTCCCAAGTTCAAAACTCCAGAATTTGAGAAATACAACGGGACTAGCTATCCCGAAGCTCACATCACTATGTTCTACAGACGAATGGCAGGCCATGTCAACAATGACCAACTATTAATTCACTGCTTCCAAGAAAGTCTGGTTGGGGCCACTTCTAGATGGTACAACCAACTGAGTCGCATCCAGATCAGTTTATGGAAAGATTTAGCACAAGCCTTCATGAAGCAGTAAAGTCATGTGGCGGACATAGCCCCTGATAGAATCACTTTACAGAATATGGAGAAAAAGCATAATGAGAGCTTTAGACAGTACGCCCAGCGATGAAGAGAAGTGGCCACACAGGTCCAACCCCCTCTGTTGGAAAAGGAAACCATTATGCTCTTCATCAATACCCTGAAGGCACCTTTTATTAACCACATCTGGGTAGCGCCACCAAGAGTTTTTCGGACATAGTAATGTCTAGAGAAATGATAGAAAATGCCATAAGATGTGGGAAAATAGAGGCTAGGGAAAATGCTAAGAGGTCACCGCCGAGAAAGAAAAGAGCATGAGGTGAATAATGTAAGCTCATATTTGAAACCGATCACCGTAAGCCAACCAAGGTCGATAACTACTAGACAGCAGGGCCCACCCAGACCAGAGCCTAACACAAAACAAAATAGGGAGAAACTTCAATTTTTTCCCATTCCAATGACGTACAAGGAGTTATACCATAGTTTATTTGATGCACATGTTGCGTCTCCTTTTTATCTGAAGTCAATGCAACCTCCATACCCCGAATGGTATGACACAAATGCCCAATGCGAATACCATGCGGGAGCCACAGGACACTCGATAGAAAACTGCACTACTTTCAAGAAATTGGTTGAAAGACTCGTCAACATGGGGATTGTGAAATTTGATGATGCATCCAATATAGAGAACCCATTACCTAACCATGGGGATAAGGGAATAAATGCGATAATCAAGAGTTCGGGGAAAGAAATTAAGATGAGTATTGCAGAAGTGAATACCTCATTGGAGGAAGTTTGGAAGAAAATGGTGGAAAGAGGGTTGATAGCACAAAATTCACGGGTCAGACCTCGAGAAACGGAGAATTATTGCGAGTTCCATGATCAAGAGGATCACGAGATTCAGAAATGCAGCGAATTCAGGGCTTTGTTACAAGGATTGATGGATAATAAGGAGCTGGAATTTTTCGTTTCTCGAGGTCTGAAAGCAATTGAAATAGAAAGGAGGTTCAAAATCGGGCTAAGGTTTTCTTTTCTTTTCTTCTTCTTCTTTTTTTTTTATTTTTGAATCTAACTTTTCCTATACAATATATTAGATTATATAAAAAAACATTTAAAAAAATAAAAAAAGCGTACCTTTTATATTTTCCGAGCGACGGCGGTGGTCCACGGTGGCGACCGGACTGAAACCTTGCCGGAGCAATGGCCATACCCGTGCGACCCGACCCGCATTACCTGAGATCCGCGCGTTTTTGCTATAGCGGGTTATTTGCCAAATAAGTCCTTCCACTTTTAATTTAGTTTGCAATCATGTTTTATTTATCTAAATTTGTACTTAATAATTTGTTTCAGTCCTCAATTTAATCCCTTTTTATTATTTAACTATTTTACTGTTAAATTAGTTAATTTCATTATTTTTGTTATTATTTGCGCTATTATCAGTATTTTTCATGTATATATTATATTGTTGTTATTATTACTATTATTAAATATTCTTATTATTACTATTATTTTTATTCCTTTTATTATTGTTTATTATCAATATTTATTATTATTGCTATTATTGCTATTATATCTTAATTTATATTCGTCTTATCTAATTTTATTTCTCTCTTTATATTTATGTTTATATTTTATGTATTATACCTATTTTTATATTTACGCATGAACATTACAATTCTACTATTGCTGTTTTTTTTATTATCTTCATTGGCATTTTTACTTATTATCATTTTGTATCTTTATTAACATTATTATTATTATTATTTCACTATCATGTTTTCTTATCACAATTTTTATTATTTTACTGTTACAACTTAACGTGCTATTATTACTATTATTTTTATTTTTATTACCATTATTGTTATTGTAATTATATCTATATGTATTTTGTTAATACCATTTATTACTATTTTATGCTTTTTATTTATTATAAGTTTGTTTACTTACTCATATGTTTATTTGCTTACCCCCGATTTAAAATCCAATTTATACTATAATTTCCTTTGTTATTTCCTTTATCGTTGTATTTTTATTTCGTTTTGTTCTCATTATCATTATTTCATTATGTTTATTCGTTTATTCTTATATGTCTCAATATATCTGTAAATCCATATTATTTTGTCATTATAATTGTTGTTTATATCACCACCTTTGTTATTATTATGCATGTTAATACTGCAACTCGTTTCTTATTTCACCATGCAATTATGATTACATTGGTCTTTTACTCGACGCACATAATCGCGTTTTTCTAAAATAAAACAAGTTTCGTATTTAGACAATTCGAGAAAATTGCGCCCTAACTTACTGGGTTTCGATTTTCCTCGTTTAAATCTAAATAACGATATAATCCTCTTAAATTGCAGTACGAAAAAAACACTTATTTTCGGAAGTACGAGGTGTTGTGCCCTAACTTACTGGGTACGACATTTTGTCACCTCGAAATAAGAATTTGTTTAAAAATAAAGGTAATATCTGGTATTAGGAAATTCGAGAAAAGGTGCCCTAACTTACTGGGTTTCGACTTTTCTTGTTTATCCTAAATAACCGAACAGCCTTTTAAAAAATTTTAGAATATATGAATTTTAAATAAAGGCAAGCTCACTCTCAAAGTTTGAAAAGTCGTGTCCTAACTTACTGAGCCTGACATTTTATTACTTCGAGATGAGAGAGTCTTTAACATTTGTTTTAATTTATTCGGTCATTTTCAAATTAGCATTTTTACGAAGAGGGATCGTATTTCAATGTCTTTCAAGCTTTCCATTTTCGACACTAAGATATTAATTAATCAACTAGGTACCAATTTTTGGGCGCTACGAGGGTGCTAATCCTTCCTCACGCGTAACCGACTCCCGAACCTGTTTTTTTATTTACGGGGACCAAAATCATTGTTTAAATAAATCAAACCATTCATTAAAAACAACCACTTTTACAAGGTGATCCAATCACACCTAAAAAGATTGGTGGCGACTCCCGTTTTTGTTTTTTCTCCAAGTCGATACCCGTTTTTTTTAAAAATTGGTTACGACAAATTTCTCTTATCTTTCTCTCTTTTTCTCTTCCTCCCTCCTTCCCAAGTCCTTTTTATTTCTTTCAAGTGTCTTTAGCTTTTCATTTTCTGAAACAGGTAAATCATCATAAGTCTTTTTTTTTTCGTTCTTTTTTTTCTTTTTCATGCCCCCATTTAAATCATTTTTTTTAAAAACATTAAAAAAACTCTGGTGCTGACAGAGAGAAAACCATTTTTTCTTATTTGCTTCTTTTGTTTAACGTTCTTTTAACTCATTTAGAACTTATTTTTCTTAAGACTATGTTAAAGATGAAAGCATATTGTTGCGAATACCATAGTCGTGGCACCCCGAAAAAATTCAAAATTTTTGAAAATAGGTGTTGGCCACTTGGTACATAGCACCCAAAATTTGTTTTTATTTTGTCATACATGTATAACATGTAATTTAGAAAATATGTATGAGAAAAAAATACACATGGGTGTCGACAATGGCTAGCACCAAAAAAAATATTTTTCTAATGTTTGTTCCAATCATCAACCAATGATTGGGGGAATTTTTATATAGGTGTCAGCCATGAGGTGTTCAAAACCCCTGAACACTGTTCATTTTAGGTCATTTCGATGATTGTTTCTAAACCTGGATTATTGTTGTAAATATTTTATTGTTTTGGGTTATTTTGGTAAAATATCCCATAAGCTCTTGTATCAATTTAGCCTAAACCGAGAAGGAATTTATTATTTACCGTGATGCTTCACTTAGTGGATTAGGTTGCGTACTGATACAGGAAGACAAGGTTATTGCTTATACCTCCTAACAATTGAAATCGGACGAAAAGAATTATGACACATGATCTTGAGTTGGCAGCTGTTGTTTTTGCTCTGAAGATTTGGTGACACTATCTTTACAGTGAAAAATGTCACGTGTTTATCAGTCATAAAAGCTTGAAATACCTGGTGAATCAGAAAGAGTTAAATTTGCGGCAACAAAGATGGCTTTAACTATTAAAAGACTATGATTTGGGGATTTACTACCATTAAAGAAAAGATAACTTGGTAGCTGATACCTTGAGTAGAAAATCTTTATTTCTATTGAGAGCAGTGAACACTCAATTGACCTTGATTTATGATGTTTTGATTATTACAGAGCTAAGAGAATTTTTGAGTTGCAAAGAAAAGACCTGAATTTGTTAGCTAAACGAGAACAAATTCAAAATGGTTAGATCACTAATTTCAGTATTGATTGTGATGATAGTCTATAATTCCAAAAACGAATATGTGTGCCGAACAATTCTGAGATTAAATGAGACATTTTACACGAGGCTCATAGAAGCGCCTACTCAAATCACCCAGGCAGTAACAAAATGTGTAATGACTTGAAACAGAGTTACTGGTGGTCAGGAAATGAAATGTGAACTTTCAGAGTTTGTATCAAGATGTCTGATATGTCAGCGGGTCAAAATTGAACATCAAGTTCCGTCTAGGTTATTACAACTTGTTCTTCCTATCGATTGAGCTTAACACTGTCTATTTCATCTCTAATCTTGCAAAGAATTGGTAAGTGCCTTGTTCGTCAATCGAACCTTAAAATTCGTAATATCATTATCTCGAAAATGATTTTTCATTCGTTCAATTAATATTTTAACAATTTCTTGATGAAATTCTCGATAATCTTGATAGATCTTGAAAAACACACCTTAACCCGTGCAAAGTTGTCATTTGAAGAACCCATTACAGGTGCGTCGAACTAGATTTGAACGAGAGAGACATTGCTTGAGACTTTGGTTACAGGTGTGTTTCTTTACAGGGCCAAACGTGTGGACCACACACCCCCTCACACGATTATGTTCCTCCTGAAACCCTAGGAAATTAGTTTCTCACATGGCCTAAAACCCTCCACATAGCCTACCACACAGTCGTGTCTCCTTTGTAGCTTAAATTTGCATTTTCACATGGCCACAGTCTATCACACGGCCTAGCCACACGGTTGTGTACCCCCTCTACACGGTCCAGGGCTTCCCACATGGTCCAGTCACACGACCATGTGTCCTCTGATTCTTATATTTTATAGTTTTACCCAGAATTTTTGTAAATTGTGCAAATTAGTCCCGACATGATCATTGAACAGTTTTTTTCAGTATTTTATTTCTTTCAGTTAAGTCCCTAATACTATAAATAATGTGGAATCCATGATTTGATTGATTAGATTATTACTATATGCGCATGATATGTGACGAATACATGCTTTTTATGAGTGATTTACTAATTATTGGTTACTGTTACTTGTATCAATAAATTACTGATTACATAAATAACATGTTACTATATTGATATACCAAATACATGATAAACATGTTGTGACACCCCAAACCCGACCGGGATGGACTAGCCCGAATTTGAAGTATTACATTAGCCACCTAAGTGACTCTCTGGCTAATGACCACCCAAGACACACCCAGACCATATAGCAACTCAATCTTATCTAATTATTAGCTATTTATTAAGGTGGAAGCAAATTATTAGCCAGTTTTAAACTTTTCCTAGGTAATTTAACCTAAGGGCATTTTTGTCATTTTACCACCTATTGTAAAAATAACCCGATTTTAGATCTAAGTTTTACCAACCTTTTTTTATGCAAATGTGCAAGCCTAAAAATTTCATCTTAATTTGAGTTTGTTTACTATGTCTAATTCAAGTTTTATTATTAGGTACTAAATTATAACAAATACAAACTTATCAAGACCTATTTCAAATTATAAATTAAGTGTGTTTCTATCGAATTTTACCCATTACGAGACAATTCCTAAAATTTTACCGAGTTTCCTTAACATTTAAGGCTCTAATAAGACTAGTCAATTTTCAGGACTAAATTGTAACTTAAACAAATTAGAATACCAATTTAAAAAGATAAAAATTCAAACCCAAAAGCCCTCAAGGCCGTGTCCCCCGGATCGTGTGTCATTAAACGACCGTGTTCGTATCGTGAAAAACTTTTAGGCCGATCGCACACGCTCGTGTGTGATAGCTCCAGTCTCCACACGCCCATGTCACTTTCCCATACGCTTGTGTCCAGCCCCTCACACGCCCGTGTGGATAGGCACACACCTATATGAAAACCTCTGCACCTATTTTTGTGAAAACTCATTCTAAAACCCGATTTTGCATATTTTAATGGCCAATTAAACCTAATTTAACTACAATTACTTAACATACATATACATACACCTTTAATTGAATTTATTGACATCAATTAAGCCTTAATTATATAGAATTAGGAAATCAATTTAGCGCATAAAAAACACCGAATAAATCAAACAAGTGGCGTACCTTAGTCGCTAGTAAACCACTCCATGGAAGTTTCATTTAAACAATCGTTAGTATAAATTTCATGCCTCACACATCATGTTATCAATCACCCTATTACCAAGCAACAATACACTGTAAATCATTCAATAATTGAATTGAAACATGCCTCTCAATTCAATAAAAAAGATTTATTCCTACAACACTTAACCAAGGAACCAGACCACTTTACTTGACATGATTCCTACAACATTTATTCAAAAATAGGGCATAAACACTCTTGGCTCATGAACCCAATTACTACTAGCCCAATTTTTAGGATGTGAAAAGAAAAGTGATAATTATTTGTTTTAAAATAAAAATTGGGGATACATGCATAATTCATTAATAATCATAACATGTTATCCTAAAATTAAATGTCATGCAATATAAAAACTCAAATCTTAAGTCTCATGTCACGGTATAAAATAATACCATTTTTGAATAATAATATAATAAGCTTAAATAACTTGATAAAATAAAACCTAAGTCGAGACCTTCTGGATGTCGCGTCCGTATCCTAACCTGGTGGGTTGTCTGTAGGGATGAAAATTAAAAATGGGAGTGAGCTATGACGCTTAGTGTAAGTTCCATCACAATAAAATCAATGTCAAACAGTAATTCAAGTGTATGTAATAACAGTTTACAGTACATTAGCAATCATATGGCATAGAAGAAATTGACAGTACATTCGAACATGCTTATGTGTAATGATGAAATACATAGCAATTTTAGTTTAACAGTAAATATAGGTCCTACCCTATCGCTACACTCTATAGTAAGAGTTCCCCAGAACTCTTATATCTTCTGTGTATGGATGAACCACCAGTCTTGCAGGTTAATACGCTGCCAGTAGTTGTGAATACACAATGAGTTTGTAGATAATAGCTGCCAATAAGATTTATGGATAAACCATTAATGATTGCATGTTAATATGCTGCCAGTAGTTGTGAATACACAACGGGTTTGCAGATAAAAGGTGGTAATAATTTATAGATAAACCACCAACGTTTGCAGTTAATACTATTAGTACTTCCTCTTTTCAAAGCGTCTCGCCCCATGGAATGCAGTATGACATGTGAGCATCAATACAGTACAAAAATAATAGACATGTTTAACATGTATTTAGATCAACAGTAGCAGTAGACATGTGTAATATCCCTAAATTGGGTCTAGTAGTTTCGAGTATATTTTTTGGGTTTCAAGTGTGAAGCTAGGAATTTATAGGGTTTCTAGTAATTTTTAATTTAATTTAGGACATTAATTTCATCTAACATCAATTAAACAATAATCTAGAAACTTTAAAATATATATATATATTCGAAAAATTAATTTCAAATATTTTTAATAATTATTAGTGAAAATAATCAATTTAGGTTGAAAAATAATTTTAAAATAATTTTTATTTGAAGTAATTTGAGTAAAATTTAAATATTAATTAAATAGGATTTAATTGTAAAACAAGGGAAGATTTAGAGTATTTATATGGAAAATAAACTTTAAAATTCGAAATTTTGGAGGAAAATGATTAAATGGTAAAGTAAGAGAAATGTGGGAGTGGCCACTAGGCAAATTTCCCAATTTTTAAATTTCTGGTGGGTGGTTTCAGTTTTAAAACTAATGTATCTAGCCCACTTTTCACACATTTTACACCAGATTAGAGAGCTTTAGAATTTTATTTTTTTTACATGATTTTAAATATCTATCATCAAAGAATAGATCCAACCAGTTTCCTTCTCAAAATACTTTCTCAATTCACCTGAAATTTATCAAAAGTAGCCAAAAATATTCTGAAATTTCTCAATTTTCTTAAATCAATATTTTCAATCAATGAATTTAGAGTGAATCAAAGGTAATCTTCAATCCTAAACTTGTTTTTTATGATGATTAGATATATTTTTACATGATATGAGAGTCAATTAAAAGACTTTTATCAATGTCATCTTCTTCTAAGAACACATGGTTCTTTAATGGTGGATCTTGAATTTTGAGAGGAAATCCACAAATCAATGGATGTTTCAACTCAAAATGGATCTATTAAAAGGTTTTTGATCTTATTTATCAAGATTAAACATGATTTGTGAGGTAATTTAAAGAAATCTGAATTTCATCATCTTCATGAACTAATTTTCTGAAATTTTGTGAAATTTATTTAAAGATGAAATTGATGCTTAGTATAAGTGTGTTTGGTATAGTATTGATGATTGAAAGTGCTTAGGAGGGCTGGAGAGATCGATTTTGTGAGGAATCGAGTTTTCGACTTGATGTTACAAATCCGGTAAGGTATCTTTGTGAGAGGATTTCGATTAGTATGGTTAATTAAAATTCGTGTTTATCATAGCATTGGAAAGGTGGTAATGTCTACTTTATCGCTTTTGAAGCTCCAAATCTTGAAGAGGACCGAACTAACCGGAATCGAAGCTTGGATTTACTTGGTTAATCACTTGTTTGTGGTAGAATAAATTGTGTGGTGAGTGTTTCTAAAGATGATTTAGTAAAATAACCCTCACTTATGTTTAATTAGTAGCTTAATTGATTATTTTAATTGATTAATTATGGTTGAATGACTGATTTTTGCAAGATTGATATTTTATGTACAAGAGTTCAATTTTTATTGAATAATGTAAGTAAGCATTTAGGTAGTTTTGTACAATTTAATTAGGTTAATTATATTGATGATTAAAGCATGTTTACTGGAGTTTTTGATCATGATATATTAGTGTTACAATTGGTAATTGAACATTGGAAAATGGCAAATGAAACGCTTGATTTAATTGAATGTTAAATGGCAATGTTACATGTTACACATAAGCATTTTATCATATTAAATTGAGCACAATATTGACTAATTTATATGATGTGTTTGACTGAATACATTGGCAATATGCATGGTGGATCCATTGGATATAGTTGGCATGCCATAGGATTTGTGAGTACTCACATTTATTTGTGACATTGTGAGCATATGGCTCTAAGTGGACTGATTTGTTTGGAGTAGATAAGGGAGTGTTAAGCATGAGTCTCCACTCATTGGGTTATTTGAGGCACTATAAGGGAGTGAGTGCTTCAACCCTCTCAACTCGGTGGATTGTATTTGATATTTACGGAAGTTTGGAGATCTTTTTATCCGATGTATGATCAGCTGATTAATCTATGAGAAGTGTATGCCAATATATTTATGTGTGATTATTGTTATATCATTTGTTGTTTGTAAACCATGAGTAATTTATTCTTGATATTGATAAAGCATATGGAAATTAAATTCACATGTTTCATTATTATGGCTGATAATTTGTGATTGATTGGATGTGATTTAGGCATGATTTGGATGTTGATTTATTAGTCGTTTTTATTAACATTCACTGAGCTTTTTAAAGCTCGCACCCTCACAATTCGTGCAGATAATCGTCGGGCTTGAGGAGCTAAGGAGCCAAGCAATAGAGTTCCAAGAGATTTAGGCTTGGTAGAGACTTTATTACACGTTTTAGAGACTGAAATCAACTAGCATTATGGAACTCCCGGAAATTAGTTTAATTTTGGTTGTAATTGGACTTTGGACATTGGACACTTTATTTTGGATGGTTTTATAATAATTTTGAGGTTTGTTTGAGTTTAATTAGTGAATGATTTATGGTGTATTATTGTTTGATAACACAGTGATTGATAACACAATATGTAATGCATGAAATTTAAACTAATGATTATTTAATGAAACTTGTATGGAGTGGTTTACTAGCGACTAAGGTACGCCACTTGTTTGATTTATTCGATGTTTCTTATGCATGAAATTGATTACCTAATTCTATATAATTAAGGCTTAATTGAGGCTTAATTGATGTTAATAAATTCAATTGAAGGTGTATGTATATATATGTTAATTAATCGTAGTTAAATTGGGTTTAATTGGCCATTAAAATATGCAAAATCGGGTTTTAAAATGAGTTTTTCACAAAAATAGGTGCAGATGTTTTCACACGGGCATCTTCCTATCCACACGGGCGTGTAAGGGGTTGCACATGGGCGTGTGGAGACTGGAGCTATCACATATGGGCATGTGTAATTTCTATACAGGCGTTTGCGATCGGCCTAAAAGTTTTTCACAGTGCGAACATGATTGTTTAATGACATAAGGTCGTGTGGGTTTTAGGGGTTTGAATTTTTGTCTTTTTAAATTGGTATTTGTTATAATTTAGTCTTTAATAATAAAACTTGAATTAGACTTAGTAAATGAACTCAAATTAAGATGAAATTTTTAGGCTTGCATAATTTGACTAAAAGAAGGCTGATAAACACTTAGATCTAAAATCGGGTTAGTTTTACCATATATGGTAAATTGACAAAAATGCCCTTAGGTTAAATTACCTAGGAAATGTTTAAAATTGGCTTATAATTTGCTTCCGCATTAATAAATAATGAATAAATAGATAAGATTGAAGTGTTATAAGGTCAGGGTGTGTCTTAGGTGGTTATTAGTCAGAAAGTCACTTAGGTGGCAAATGTAATGCTTCGAATTCGGGCCGGTTCGTCCTGATCTGGTTTGGGGTGTCATAACATTTTTGCCATGTATTTGGTATATTAATATAGTAACATGTTTTTTATGTAATCGGTAATTCATTAATACAAGTAACAATAACCAATAATTAGTAAATCAGTCATAGAAGGCATGTATTCGTCACATATCATGTGCATATAGTAATAATCTAATTAATCAAATCATTGATTCCACATTATTTATAATATCATAGACTTAATTGAAAGAAATAAAATACTAAAAAAAATTGTTCAATGATCATGTAGGGACTAATTTGCATAGTTTACAAAAATTTTAGGCAAAATTGTAAAATCTGATAATCAAGGGACACGCGGTTGTGTGACTGGACATATGGGAAGCCCTGAACTGTGTGGAGGGGGTACAGAATGTGTGGCTAGGCCATGTGACAAACTGTGGCCATGTGGAAAATGCAAAATTAAGCTATAAAGGAGACACGACCCTGTGGTAGGCTATATGGAAGGTCTTAGGCCGTGTGAGAAATGAATTTCCTAGGGTTTTAAGAGGAACATGATCGTGTGAGGAGGTTATGTGGTCTACACATTTGACCCTATCCTGAGGCACGGTTTGCCCTGATTTGCTTGTAAAAAAACACACACCTGTCACTAAGGTCTGAAGTAACGTCTCCCTTATAACAACCCGTTTTTCAGTGGTGTCGAAAACCGTAGTTTCGGGGCCACCAAATCCAACCAGAAAGTTCATAAATATTATTATTTAATATTTACGAGTCGAGTATGGTTTTTAAAAAGGTTTTTGATTTGATAAACTATGATTCATAAGTTATTCATTAAGTTCAAGTAGTTTGACCCTAAGGTTAAGTGGTTTTAGAAAATGAGGTATCGGGACCTTGTTTCTATAAAACGAGTCATAAATATTTTAATAAATATTTACAAAGTGTCAATAAGGTGTTATTAATTTTTTATTGAAAAATTTTAACGTTTCGATAGTTAATTAATTAAAAAGGACTAAATTGTAAAAGATGTAAAATTTAATCACTATTTTATTTGAGTGATTAAATGGTAATTAGACCATTCAAGGTGTTAGTGGATAATAATGGACATGAATTTGATGTTTTATTTAATTATTAACTAGGGTTAATATAATAATTTCTTAATTATATTAAAATAAAATAAAAAAGGTTAATTAGTTATCATTTTTTTAGTTTTCTTCTTCATCAATCGAAAATCCATGGATGTTTGAGATGAAGCTTTCAGCCGTGGACAAATTGCTTGCATGATATGTGATTTTGGCTCCAATTTTAATAATTTTCATGTTTTTGAAATCGTTGCAACTAGGTTCAGCTAGCCCGTACCTCAATTTTGAAACTGTTAAAGATTTTGAATATTTCCATTGATGAAACTTGTGATTTTAGATGTTAAATGATGAATCTGAGACATTATTTGTTATTTAAAAGTATTTTATTAAGTGATTTTTAATGAATTTTTTGATTAGGGACTAAATTGTTAAAATGGTAAAAATGCAAGGATTTAATGTGGAATTTTTGCATGAATGGGCTGTTTTAGATACCTTGTGTATTCGTCTAGACTCAATTTTTGGTAAAAATGGTTAATTTGCATGTTTTAGGCTTAGGGACTAAATTGAATAAAAATAAAACTTTAGGGGCAATTTTGTAAAAATTTTAAAAATGACTAAATTGCATAAATGAATTATTTTATTGTCTTATTGTCTTGTTTTATAAATTAATAGATTGAATGAAATTATTAATTTAGATCAAGATCGGGTGGAAATTAAGGAAAATAAAAAATTATCAAAATGCCCCTGAACTTTGGTATTTCTGTAATTTAGCCAGGTAAGTTCATATGAACTGAATTCTGTATAGTGCTGATTAATTGAATGTTAGTATGTGACTCTGTTGTGATTGAATCAATATATATATGTTATTATACAATTTATCGAGTAAAGAGACGATGAAAATTCAACGACGTATGATGATTATCGAGCCCTGTTTGAACCTTAGGAATATATAAGATACAAATGACATGTCATTAGGGTTACCATGTTTTGGGTGCTGGTCTTGAATGTCCTATCGATGGCTGAATTCTGGCATGTGTTGCGGATACTTGACAGCTTGTGTGACCAACAACGTGTAGCTACATTCCGACCAACAGCTTGTGTGAGTAGACCCAGGTTACCATGTTTCGGGTGCTGGTCTTGAATGCCCTACCGATGGCTGAGGTCTGGCATTAGTTGCGGATACTCAAAAGCTTGTGTGAACAGCATCGTGTAACCTACATTCCGACTAATAGTTTGTGTGAACAGGCCTATTTTACAGCTCGTGTGAGTTTTCTCGCGTATCCGATATTATTCTAAGTGGTTCAATGAGCATAAAAAGGGATGACTTATGTCATGAATTTATGAAATGAGTGAAAAGGTAATGTTCAATGAAAGAATGTTTACGCTCATGAAATTGAAGATTTCAATATGACTTACCTTATGTTATTTCAATTGATTTATAAGTTGATGCTCTAACATGAGTTGTAGATGATGTTTAAGCTTGTGTCAAGCTTATGATTGGATTATATCATGCTTAGTCTTAATGAAATACCTAGAAATGGTAAATGCCTAAATGGAAATATGCTTGTGATCATGAAAGAGTGGTAAGGTTTAAATTATGTAATTTTTATTGAAATGGTTTATCATGTGGTTAATTCCAAAAGAGTTATGTTTAAATGCACTAGCTTGTGCCTATGGTTGAATGATATGCTTATGTCTTGCGTGATATACATATAAAATGAGTGTGGAAAGGTAATGAAATAGTAAGATCATACTTGAAGTGTAAAATGATGAAAAAGGGAATGAAGAGTTGATTTGATGTTGTTATTTAAGTTAAAGAAAGTAAATGCAATGTAAAGTAATGAAATGCAAATGAAAGTAAGCAAATTTGGAAAGGGTTTAAAGTTTTATAAAATCCCATGATGCTAGGGATGATATGTATATGTGATTCTATAGATTTATTTACTTTGTGAGTTGTTGAACATGGTTTCAAGAATCTTGCAATATTGATATAAGATTATTCTTGACATGTATAAATTTCATATTTGAAATGGATTGATATGACTAAATTTTATACAAGCTTACTAAGCATTCATTACTTACGTAGTTGCTTGTCCTTTTTTCAGATTATCAAAAGCTCGATCGGGTTGGAAGCTAGTCAGAGATCCATCACATTATCCAGCGATTATATTGGTAGTTTTCGATGTCTTGGTTAAGATTATAATGGCATGTATAGGTGGACTTATGGTTGATGATAGTTGAATGTTAGTCATGAGTTTGGCATGTATATGTCATTTTAGGTTATGTAGCCTTGGTACATTTGGTGCCTTGTTGATATGTGTTAATTCGATAATGTGTTAAAGCATGTTTGAATGGTCAAAGTGATATATGTTTGAAAGGTTTTGAACTAGATATGGCATGAATCTAAGATGGTGTGGTGATTATGTAGCAATTATGTTATGTTTTGGCATGGAAACAAGTTAATTAATAATTGGATATATATGCACATGTATAGGTGTTTTTGGTTGATGTTTTAGCCGTTATATTTTGGCTTGTAAATTTGATATTTTGAATGATTGAAATGGCTAATATGTGGATATATGTATGTGGCCTTTTGATGGATGACTTCATAGTCTTTATGATGCTTAGATGATGGAAGTTGAATATGGTCATTTTGGTATTAAATATGTAGTTGGTATTTATGGCTTATGATGCTAAATGTTAAATGGAAAATTAAATACATATGAGTGTGATTTGATATTTGTACAAAATGGTAAGTTTTGGCTAAACTAAGTATTTACTTATACATGTTTAACTGTTATGATTGAAGTGTCTTTTGGGCATATTGTTCGTATGAATATATACCTCTTTGGATAGCTTGTTGTTGTATGGTTTACTGAACTTTGGGATGCTTGATCACATGTGGTAAATTAGTTATAGGTGTGTGCATGAATGGGTGTGAAAAATGGCTTGGAAATGGCCTATTTTTCGTCCACACAGTCAGAGACACGAGCGTGTGTGACACACGGTTAGGCGACACGATCGTGTGTCCCCTGTAGGTTTTTAAAGGTTACATTTCGAGACTTACACGGCCTGGCACACGGGCGTATGGCTTGGCCGTGCGAACCAAGTCAGAGAGTTACACGGGCACGAACATGGGCTGAGACACAGCCATGTGTCCCTACTTTGAATGTCCACACGGCCTGAGACACGGGCGTGTCTTTCAGCCGTGTGAGTCACACAGCCATGTGACCCCTGCAGTTTTGAAAATTTTCACTTTTTCCTGAAAAATTCTATATGTTTCCTATTTAGTCCCGACTTGTTTCTAATATGTTTTTAGGGCCTCGAGGACTCGTATAAGGGACAACATGTATGTTATTGATTGATTTTGCTATGATTGATGTAGTGAATTGAATGTTTAAAATTTTTTGATAGTTTTGAAGCGTAAACTCCGGTAATGCTCTGTAATCCTATTCCGACGACGGATACAGGTTAGGGGTGTTACACCTCTTGTTCAAATCTGGTTCGACGCACCCGTAATGGGTTCTTTGAATGACAATTTTGCACGAGTTAAGGTGTTTTTTTCAAGATCTATCAAGATTATCAACAATTTCGTCAAGAAATTGTTAAAAGATTAATTGAAGTGGATGAAAAATCATTTTCAAGATAATAATATTATGAATTTTAATGTTTGATTGACGAACAAGGCACTTACCGATTCTTGGCAAGATTAGAGACAAAATAAATACTGTTATGCTAAATCGATAGGAAGAACGAGTTGAACGAGGATTGATTTAGGATTCAGGATGCAATAATAATTTCAGCAATGTAAAGAAAGTATTTGCAAAGAAAAAGATAAAGAAGAAAAGGGGAAAAAAAGGAAAAAGAAAGCTAAATTTTAGTTCAATTTGAAAAGAAAACTAGAGTTCTTTTATGATTAGGATGAGATTAAATACCTAGGTTTTTCTAAATTTGAGGGGTTGTTTGGATAATTAACCCATCCTGTCAAAAATAAAAAGGGAAATAGGTGAAGGAGTGGCTTAAACTTGGGTACAACGGGGAAGGAGAGTGTTTAACCATTAGGTTGTTGCCCATACTTAGTAAGTACTTGCTCCATTTAATATTTATTTTAGAGTAACTTTCATTTTGGGTTGCTAAAAAATTAAAAGCAAAGAAATGAGAGAGGAGTAGGTAGAACCTAAGACCACTAGGGAGTGCTAACTACTTAACTATCAAACCAAGATCATTTCTTCATTATTTATTTTATCTAACCCTATATATTTTAGGGTATTACAATAAGTATTACTATAAACGTATGGGGTCATTATTAGTTAATCTTACAATTAGAAATGGTTTAAATATGATTTTTACTCAAAACAAGAGACAAGTATCGATACTTAAACACAAGATATAGATACCTTCTGAAAGTTATCTATACTCCTAAACAATATCGATACCAAACTAGCATTCTAGAACTCCAAGATTTCAAGTTTTTGATGAAGGTATAATTTAATACTTGCCTTGATACTTTAAATACTCGTATTACGTGCATTTCACACATTTTCCCACAGTAAACTATTTAGAACAATTCAAGATATACGGATTAAGTACAAAGGTGCAACTAAATGGACAAGTAAATGAAGAACACCAATGTGCTAATACAGAGAGCACAAACGTGCTAAGAAACAGAGAGTGTGCTGAGGATTCTTAATGGCATGCCACTAATATCCTAATAGTTCTAATTTTTTTCTTCTTGGACATAAAAAGCTAATTTCATACATTTATATACTTTACATAAGTATTTCGGAAAAGATTTTACATTTTTCCATCATTCTCAATTAGTCCCCATTTCATAAATCACAAGTATAATGTTCTTTCCATACACTTTATTTTTCTCAACATAAATATTTATCATTCAACCAAGTATATCATTTTATGTTCTTCACCTATACTTTCCTTAACATATTTCATAATTTCAAAATTTAGTCCTTTTATTTAACATAATAATATTTACTTAACTATCCTAGGTAATTAGTATACTACAATAAGAATATCTAAAGAAAATAGATTAGCATTTCTCGCAGTACTTACAAAAAAAATTGAAATGATATATTTCCTCCTTTTCTTACTCCTTGGTCTTCTCTTTTCCTTTTCCTTCAATTAGATCCTTCCATTTCTTTTCTTTTTTCTTCAATTTCATAGAAAACATATAACATTTGTAATAAAAAAAAACCATAATCAAGTGACTTTCCTATGTTATTTAATACAAATAAACATGTATGGCATGATAATTTCATCATCTCTTACCTTAACTCTTTAAAAACCAAAACCCTAACTCTTGCTTTTTCTCTCTTTTAACATATCTGTGTAGGTTCTCTCATAAAACTAAGGTGCTTATTAGCCTTCTCTATAGTTTTTACTTAAGAAATACCAAAGAAAAGGGAAGGTTTTGAGCTTGGTTTGTTCAATAATAGAGGAAGGACACAAAAGGAATAAAAATAAAATATGGGTAAAGGTAGAAATAAAGGTGACGATGGGCTTAGTGAAAAGATGATAACTTTTCATCTTTTCTCCCACTTTCTACACCATTCCATAAAAGATCTCATCATTTTTAATTAAAAATGTCAAATTACTAATAAGTCCTTTAGTCATTTATCTTTACAATTTAGCCCTAATTATTATGTCTAAAAACATCTACTTGGCTAATTATCATCTTATCCTTATTCATCTTTCATAATCCCTAAGATGACTCATACTTAACTTTTGGTAAAATTTCTTCTTAATCCTCCCTTCCTTTGTACCACCATTATGTATCTTTTTATTTTTCCTACTTTGGCCACAACAATTTTTATACTCTTTCAATTAAGCCAATACTTCTATTTAAAATTTTTCCTATCTAAGGAGTATTTTCTAATTTCTTATCAGGTCTAAATACTTTCTAATTTAATACTTAAAGTTTCTATTTATTCTATTCCAAGAATTTCCAACTAAATCCTAAGTCGATACTTCACTGTACCTAGCTTTGAGGCATAACGTGTATGTTACAGTTCTATAAAAAATTATTGCAGAAATTCTCTATAGAAATTAATATTCTTGTTATGCTCTGCTCAATGCTCAGTTGATTGTTTCCGTTAGTGCAAAACATTTACAATCATTGAACTTCATTGTATTCTCGAGGTTTATTTGTAGTAACTCTTTTGCACACTATAATATAAGTGGGGGTGAATGGAACCTTAAAGAAAGTGGCATTATATACACCTTGAAGCCTTCACTAATTTTTCAAAGGTTTATTTTATCCCTACGTACCAACAATTTTAAGGTTCTATTTTCATAATTTATAAGGAATTAAAGAAGGTTTGTCTGTTCACTGCACATTCACATGCCATTATAAGGATGGTACTATGAGGATGGATATCGGCAAATGTGGTTGCATCAAGGCAAACATCTTGTCAAATTTTGATTTAAAAGAATCTTTACCACAAGAAAATGTATGTCAAATTTATTGTTTTACTCATATTGCATGATTTATATTTCAATTATTATGTGTTTATTGAATTACATTATGCAAAAGATGTAGGTGTCTTGTGCATCAATTACTTGGCAAAAAAAAATCAAATGTTAGTTCATTGAATGCATGACTTTTTAAGATGCATGACTCTGATTGGTATAAAAGTATAAAACATATATCATATATCATGCAAGAAAGAAAGAATGAAAATAGAATGAAAATGCAAGTTTGGGAAAAGGTTAATTAATGGACCGAAAAGTTACTTTCATTTTAAATGGTGATGAAATTGTTCAAAATTTAGTTGAACAAGCTTCTATCAAACAGAAACATTATGACCATTCGGGTAAGCCTTCCTAAATCGAAAAGTTGCGTCACTAGGTCCAATGAATACTTGTAAAAGGTTGGATAAATGGTTTCTTGAAACCTAAAAGTGCAACTTAAAAAGTGATATCTTTTTAAAGAGTCACTTAGGCACCTATTAATATTTCATAAATAGAAAAAAAAATTGAAGAATTGAAATTTAATTCATTCTATTCAAATTTGTGAGTGAATTTTTTAGTACAAAAGTATTCTTTTTTATGATATATTTTTAATTTGATATATGAAATTATTTATTTATATAAATCATGATATTAGTAAAAACATTTGGATAATATTAATGAGACATCATTTTCATTGCTAAAAATGAAAGTTTATAGATGATCATATAATATAAATAATTTTGGTTGTTGTTTTTGTTAAACAACCATAAGCTAAATGGGTTTTATATATGATTGCACATTTTTTATTCTATGTTATAAAGTTTAGACTAGATGTGATTTTGACTATAAATAAAATAAGTCATATGCATATGTATGGTTAATTTCTCTAGTCAATGTAGAATAGTGGAAAGCATTGGCTTATATAATAAGGCCCCTATTCTAGTATGAAATCTTCTAGTGAGAATATATAACATGATAATCATATATTTGAAACCAAGATCATTTTGTACATATTTATTATGGTACATATGATTTTTTATACATGGCTTGAATATGATCTATAATCTCATGATTCTATAAATTTTTGAGATATAGTAAATTTTGAAATTTACTTTGGAAGTCATGAATCAAAAATCACGTGAGTATGAAATAACAATATGAATGCTATTTGACCTATTTAGGTGATGGACATGATTTTGATCATAGTTAGAAAATAATTGATAATGTCCATGGTGAAGGGTGAATAAATGTGTGATTTTATAGTCGATTAGACAATTGATGGTCATTTAATATGACTATATATGTTACACCCTGATATATATATGAGGTGTGTTGAGAAAAATAATGTTATTTGACTATAAATAAAAAAAATTTAAAATCAAGTACTACCTTTGAAAATAAGCTATAACAAATAACAAATAAGTTGTCTAGTTTCACCAAGATATTAGAGGCCTCTTTACAACAACTTACTTGGTGAAAAATACATGATGTATGGTTTCATATATTTGATGATTGTGAAATTAATTTCTTGGATATTAAGAAATAAATAAATTAGTCAAATATGAAATTGTCGTGATAAGAAAAGATAAAGTGATCACTGTAATTTGACAATAGTAGAAAGGATATCCTTGATAGCATCCTTTTGTGAAAGAATGGGTAATTAAACATGGTGAGGATGTTGATCTTGTGAAATTTCAAGACACAAATAAATATAAATTTTCACCATATGGTATGGATAATTAACATAGCTATGTTGAAATTTTGGAAATTGAGGGATGAGGTACAAGCCTATAATATTTGAGTCACCCATGATGGAAACTCAACTCAACACTTGGTATAACGTTAAGTCTCAATTCAATGAGACAAAGTGCATCATCAGTGTATGACTGCTAGCACTATAAAAAAACATATATTATATCATCCCAATGTAAAAAGTGTTAGGTACCTATAATATGATAAGGGGAAGGATGAATATTGTACTCTTAATAAACTCATAACATAAATATGTTAGAATGTTATAATTACGGGAAGACTCTTTATGGGATCTACCTATGTGAGTGGAAGTGTGGCTGCTTCTAGGAGCTTAGAGGTTTAGCTCTGACAGCACTCATGAAGTTATAGACACATGGTCATAATAGTGTCCCTGGATACTGTACATTGACTGGTGTTGAAATCATTGTGTGAGATGTGCTTGGTTAATCAAATGGAATAGCTAGTTCAAAGCATAGTCTACCATGTAATTTCAATTAACTTTAATATATTTTCATTAAGTGAAGGTTCAATCATAAGACACCTTCATTTATGCAAATGATTTCCAAGATTATCAAAATCTAGAATATTTTGAAAATGGGCGGAGATTGTTGGAACATTTTCAAAATATATAGTGTTCCAATAATTGCAAATGAAAAGTAATAAGTTACTAAAAGTTATGTCACTTAATTAATAATAAAGGGTCATAATTATTCAAGTAGATATCTATTGAATAATTATGCTTATGGTTAAAGATATGACTATCCATTTACCTAATTATATCCTTATGAAGAGACATGAGACCTCCTATAAATGGGAGTGAAATTTCATTTGCAGGACACACTAGAAAACACATCAAAAGTTTCTTTCTATCATTCCACCATCTTTTATCTTCCTAGATTGTTTTATAAAGAATTACTACAGAAATTCTTTATAGAAATTGATATTCTTGTTATGCTCTACTCAATGTTAAGTGGACTATTTCCATCAGTGCAAAGTGTCGAAAGTCATTGGGCTTCATTGTATCCTCGAGGTTCATTTTCCAATAACTCTTTCGCACACCATAATATAAGTGGGGACGAATAGAACATTAAAAAAAGTGACATCAATACACGCCTTGAAGCCTTCATTAATTTCTCGTAAGTTTATTTTATCCCCACACACCAACAATTGTCAATTTATCTTTCTCCTCTCCTCTTTTGGGATTATTTTACAGACATGACATTTGGGCATCAATTTGTAATGTCTTATTTATCGTTTGTACTATGTGTCATATCTTATTTATAAGTGAAAAATAGACCCAAATTCAAATATCCGAAACAATATATGTAAATCATTTCTAATACGCCTACAAACACTTATCTAGGGCAAAAAGCTTAATTTCTAAGTTTCAATATTGCCAACAACCTCTTAACCTAGTGGCAAGAGTATGTATTTTGTGGTACGAAGTTTAAATTCAACCTTTAGTAATTCCACCCCTACCCTAAATATAAAAAAAAAAGTTTCAATATTTTTAGAGAAAAAATACGAGCATCCTATATTTATTGGTATATGATTCATTGTTTATAGCCTAAAATTTAATACCTATGATGGTCGATGGCAGTCTTCATTGTAAATTTCTAAAGTTAGAAAGATACATATATTAATTCCTAACCTTTAATATATGTTATACGGAAACCTGAATCTCTGGAAGGAAGAAAAAGTTTAGATATCAACTTGACCACAACTTAAGAACACATATTATATAAATGATTTCTTTCCTTTTTCCTACTTCAAGAGGTCTCTCTCTCATGATCTTGAGATCCATGCTGCAAATTCTTAAGTTGCATTTCATTTATACCGCTAAAAATCCAAATGCAAAGCACAAACAAAAACTCACATTTAAGAAAAACATTTTACAAGAAAGAAATCTTCGATTAATTCGATTAAATCATAACTCAATCAAGTAGAACAGTTTATTAGGGGTGAGTATTCGATTGTGTCGAGTCGAATCGAGCCAAAAAATTCGAGTTAGTCAAGTTGACAAATCATATTTTAGCAACTAAACTCAATTTGATTTTTTTTCAAATCGAATCGAGTGAAAATTTTTTGAGTTAAGTCGAGTCGAGTTAACAAATTATATTATTTATACTCAATGTTGCATTTACATGGACCGATTATTTAACTAGTAGACAAAGTATAAAATTATTTAACTACATAAACAATATAATTGTTTTACCTTTTAACTTAACGAGTAAATATTTATCAAAATAATGTAATTTTACCATTTAACTTAATAGTTTTGACTTTTAATTTTAGAAAAGGTAAACATTTATCAAAATAACATAGTTTTGCCTTTTCTTATTCGGATTTTCAGATAACTCGAATTGTGTAATTTATATTCGAGTTAAACCAAAAAACTGAATTTTTTATTCAAGTTGAGCCGAATAACTTGATTAATTCAAATAACTCGAACTATTTAATTCAAAATTTGAATTTTTTTATTAAATTTTTCGAATCGAATTAGATTTTACCCACCTCTACAATTGATTAATTCTAGTATAAAGCTCCAATGGAATATGACATAAATGCACCCAAAAGGAAGCTTACCCGTACTGAATTCCAAACTTTTTAGTCCCAGCTCCCATTTCCTAACCACAACTGGCTTACTTTGGATATGCCAAGGACTATTCTCTAGAACCTAATCCCTAGCCTCCAAAGATGAAAATTGAGCAATATAGACATTTTCCCCCCGCCGGCGTAATATTTGACAAATCCAATTTCCCATCTATAACATGGATACCAATTTTTGCAAAGCTCCAAAATTAGGGTACTTGTCAGGAAATTGAACCACAGGAGAATTTTCCCATATCTGAGCACTAACGTTAGACACTTCTTTTGGTGGCTCCCAATGTAACCACACCATTGTTAATATAAGTAGGAAAATAATCCAATGTCTAACTTGTTGTAGGAGTAAAAAGCTTCCTTTAATTAAGCATTCTTCCTTCAATGTTCTCATCTTCATTTTCCAAACCCATCCTCAATCAAACAATCCCACAAACAATAGTCCTCATAGAATCACAATCAATAGTTCAATCAAGAAAACAAAAAGAAATCAAGGTCGAAACAACAAATATCAGAAGAAAATATCCTAGAATCAGCACAATTCAAGAAAAAAAAAATCAATCAAGACCCAAGGAAAATCTCAAATGTGATATTCTTGCTATCATACGCAGAGAGCTTTCTTACTGAGCTCCTATTGTTATCTCTGCAGTAGTTCCATCACAGAGCTAGAACTTTGATCCAAACTCGAAAGAAAAAAAGTCACAAACGAACAAGGCTTCAAGTTGACCTATACTAACTCTAGTTTCACTGTGCCACCAAGGTTTCATGGGATCTTCCGTGCATTCATCTCGGGCTTAGATGCACAGCTCCTCTCAACTAGTTATTCTTTCTCAAACTTGTTAGATTAGAAAGTTGTTGATTTATTTGGAGCATGTTACTATGAGTATTCTCCAATCACTCTATCACTAAGATAATGCACTTGCATTACAGCTGCGTGGTATGAGAAAAGACGATCTAAATATCCATGATTTAAAAAGTAGACAATATTTGAAGAATTGTACTTTTATAATTATATTCATATATAGAGGTTGAACATAAATATAACTAACAAAAGACACTAAAATATTTCTTGTAGATGTACAATTTTACTGGAAATGTTCCCTTATTGTTCATTGAAGCGAGTTGCTTAAGCACTTGCCAAGGTTCCTTGATGAAATTGTGTGGGAATTGTCTCAATTTTGCTAGGCGCTGCACATTCATCTCCATCTTCCTCAGTTTCCCATAGGAAACTAGCATAAGCTGCATGCACATGGCTGTAAAAAAAAAGGCCCCATAAATGAAAGCTTTCAAGCATACAAATTAAGAAACAAGAATGCAGGAAAAGCGCATTATGATTACCTATCTTGAGGAGAGACTTGAACTGCTCGTTCGAAGTAGCTTGAAGCTCTTTCTTCATCACGATGTAGCTCCCACACTAACTTTGCATATTGTGACAGTGTTTCACCGTCTTTGGGGTCTACTAAAATGGCTCGACTGTAATATTCTTCTGCTCCTTGAAGGTCTCTCTTTGACTGTTGAAAATGCTCAGTGATTATAAAAGAAAGAAGATGAAAAGGTTAATTGACTGTAAACTAGTAATGAAAACACTCACCTGATACAAAAACTGAGCATAGTTCCCCAAAAACAAAGGGTTCCCAGGATTTTCCTCCACCATCCTCTTGTAATACTCCTCAACTTCATGGTTATCGCCACCATCTCCGTTTTTGCCTCCCGAATTAAACTCACCACCGCCACCGCCACCACCCCAACCGCCACCACTGCCGCCACTGATACCGCCATCCGTGGTTGTCCCAATCCCAAGCCCTCTCGGAAGAAACATTTCTTGACCCACACCAACATATTCTTTAACCTGCTCTTTCAACAGTATATTCTCCATGCTGATAGGGTTGAATCCATGGCTACCACTGACAGCCATTACCCTTTCTTCATTTTCGTTCAACACTTCTTCCTCTTCCTCGAAATCACTCCCTTCTTCTTCATCATCTTCTTCCTCACACCTTGCGCCCGATTTATAAAACGAAAAGGAAGGGATGGTTTGCAACATCAAGCACTTCTTGTTGTGCCTTGCAGAAAACTTCTTAGGTTGGTTCCGCTTGTAGAATTCATCATTGCCATCGCAAGCAGCATGGGCGAGCCCTTCCAAGTTCCCTTCAGATTGAGCCCGACGAAACCCTGTAAGCTCAAAATCAGAAAACTGATCAACAGAAGGAGATACCGGGGAAGAGCCACAAGAAACTACAGTAGATAGGTGGACGGAGCCTGGAGAAGAATGAAACGAGAGCCTGTTATGGTGGGTGTGACCATGAAAAGAGCTCGATGGGTAATGCCTAAAGGGGCTGCTGGTTTCATAGTAATGATTGTTGTTGCTAGGACTATCAGCAGCTATGGAAGATACCAGAGATCCAAGAACTGGTGTTGAAGAACTTCTCAAAAGCATTCTCTCTTTCTTTTTTCTTTGGTGATGGTGCTTCTGTGGTGGTTGTTTGCTGCTTTGGGATGTTAAATTCTGTGAACAAATTAAATAGGGTGGGTGAAAAACTAAAATAACTTGTCTAAATAACAAGCCAAAATGCATGAATGAGACATACCCTTTTTGAGTTTGAAGAAAGACAACAGCCTCTAAATAATTTCAGGAAAATAAATGCAAAATTATTAACAAATTATTGGTTCCTCGTATAAGAAAGAGGAAGCAAAAATAGGAAATGAACATGCAGCTTCCCGTTTGGTTAATTAGAATCTGATAGGGGTCTAATTCTGCTTTCACTCCCTCTATGCTACAAACATTTGAAATTTGATCATTCCACTTTTAATTTTAGAAATTTAATTCTTCTACTCTTTTGATTTAATAATTAAAATCTAAATTGATAACATCCTCAAAAGAATTTATTAAATTGGATTATTTAGAAATTTTAAAATTAAAATAGTTAATATTACACACGTGAAAAATCAAATAAACAAGTAAAAATGTTGTGTCTACGTTATCAAATTCTCAATTATGAATTTGAAAATTTAATGTTCTTACGCACTATTCCAAACAACAGAGTAAAATTCTATATTGTCTGTTTTATTTACATGGCTTTTTCGTAGCTTTAAATTGATCATATGATATTATTATTAAGAGAGAGGTAATCACGAATCTCAAACATAAATTATAAAACGCATGATGAATAAAAAAAAGTCATAAAAAAGCCACATAATGTAATTGAATAGAATTCCCTTTATGGTATTGTAAGGAAATTAAATTTGAAATATGCAAAGAATATAGGAATCGAAAGTATAATTAGATTTTTTTATAGGAAGGCTAAAATTAAATTTCCCCAGAAAGTTCAAAATCATTTGTGTGGTGGAGGTTAGCTTTCAATTTGATCTTTGTAAAGGAGAAAAACTGAAAACATCAAGTTGTTCTCTTTTTGTTTTTGAAGTCATTGAAGCTGTTAAAATAAAGGGATAATATAACTTTTAGTCCCTAATTTTGGTAAGTAGGTCCATATTGAACTTTGAATTTTTCTTTTTATCCACTTTGACCTTAACCCCGATTAATGACCATGGAAAAAAATGGGGATAATATAACTTTTAACACCTGAACTTGACAAGTAAGTCCACATTGGCCCCTAAACTTGACAACTAGCTTCACTTTAGTATCTATACTATTTTTTATTCATTTTGGCACTTTAACTTGACAATTAGATCCATCTTTATCCCTGAATTAAAAAACTTTAAAAGTTTGGTGATGTGACACATATAAAATTGTATCACATTATCACTTGAAAATTAAAAAAAAATTAAATGATAATGTGGTACAATCTCAGAGTGTCATATTCAATGTTTTAATAACCAAACTGATGGTCGAACAAGTTAGACCACTAGTTCTTGATTCAACCAATTCGTCCGTCAGATCAACAATAATTAATTAATTAATTAAAAATTCATAAAATGTAAAAAAATGTAATATCGATTTTATATTTAATGTGGTACAATCTCAAAGCGTCGTATTCAGTATTTTAATAACCAAACCGATGATTTAACAGGTTAGACTACCAGTTCACGATTCAACCAATTTAATCAATTCGACCGTCGAACCAACAATAATTAAAAAATCATAAAATCTTTAAAAAAAATAAAACTGATTTTATATTTTTTAACTTATTTTAGATTTTTATGAATTTTTAATTATCTATTTAATTATTGCTAGTCTGACAGTCGAATTAGTTGAATCTAAAACTGGTGGTTTAACTTGTTCAACTATCGGTTCAGTTTATTAAAATATTGAACATGACACTCTAAAATTATACCACATTATCGGCTAACATTTTTTTTTTCAAACTCAAAGTGTCGTGTAATTAAACTTTTAGATTTTTCAAGTTCAGGATCAAAATGAACCTAATTGTTAAGTTCAAGTGTCAAAGTGAATAAAAAAAGTACAAGTACAGAAGTGAACTTAGTTATCATGTTTACGGACCAATGTGGACCTATTTTTCAAGTTTATGAGTCAAAAATTATATTATCTCTATTTTTTTCAGGCTAAACTAAATGAATAACGATTTTCAAATTTAAGGGCTAAACTAAATGAATAACAATTTTCAAATTTAAAAGTTAAAATGAATTTAAAAAAATTTGAGGGTCAAAAATTATATGATCCCAAAATAAAACTAAAAAAACAAAATGGAAACGACGTAGGCATATAGCACAGCTAATTCCATCGGCATTGAAAATTCACAGCTGGTCGGTATTAGAATCCCAATAGAGACCAAAACCCAGGTGTCCATGTAATGAACACGTTTTAACAACGTTAGACACGTGGAGTTTTGAAGGTCTTTACACGGATTCATTACCGTACACGTGGAAGAAAACAGTTCCTGATTGGAACATTCCTGCTGTGGGACACCTAATCATCTCTGCAACCTTACAATAATGTAAGCAATTTTGGACCATGTTGTGAATTTGGACCTTTCCATTTTTGGAATCTTTCATCATTGAATTGTGGTCACCTTGAATGTCAATTTGCTCTCACCATTTACTTTATCAATACATCTGTCCGCCATCATTATTTACTTATCATCATTTTTTTTTAATTACTTCTTAAACCTTCACACTTAAAAAAAATCATTTAGCTTTATATTTAATTTTTCATCTCTTTAAATTTATATTATTTATCAAATCATCTTAAAATAAATTAAAAAATTAATATTTATTAATTTTATTAACGTAACAGTCCACATGTCAGCAATTAATTTATTTTACAAATTAAAAAATAATAAAATTTTACATTTTTTTATTTTTAAATAATTTAACTAATTTTTATTTTTTTATGTATGCCACAACAAAAAAGATTAACAAAATGTTAATTTTTTCGTCCGTTTTTAGGTGATTTGATAAATTATACAAATTTATAAATTAAAAAAACGAAAAATTAAATGAAAACTAAAATAACGTTTCTTTTAAGTTGAAAGGCCAAATAAATCATGATACCTTTATTTTTTTTATAAAAAATGTAGGCAATAGAAACCATTCCCAAATATAAAAAGGAAAAGATTGAAGCACGATTTAATAAATACTTTTTTCTTTTAGGTATTCACTTACATTTAAAATTAAATTAATTTTACATTTTTTATCTTTTTATATAATTAATATTTTAAAAATTTAAAAACGTTAATTTTTTCATCTATTTTGGGGTGACTTGACAAATAATACAAGTTCCAAGGCTAAAAGAAGTAAAAATTTAAATAGATTAAAATGACATTTTTGTAAAATTAAAAATCCAAATAAGTCGTTATGCCATTTAATTATAAAATATATTTATTTCTTTTAAATTTTGACATATAAATTAAAAATAAACAAATAAAATTGTATATTATAAATTAGATTACGAATACATTAATATTATCTTTTATGTATATATAATGTTAATCTCATACACTTAATTTTTATTAACTACAAAAATTATTTCTACATTATAATTATTATCATATTTAAAATAAAATTATATTTATTTAATTAAAAATTAAATTTTTATTACTTTTAATTTATCCAATTATATTAAATGATTTTATAGATATAATATATCATATTATTTTTTAAGTATAACTTTTTAGAGATATGATCAAATTAATAAACAATCACATTAAATAATATTCAATTAATATTACTTTTATTATTATCACATGATAGTACTAATAAATTATTGTTTTAATAATATAATTAATAATAAAAATTATTTTCACCGATTTAATTTCTGAATTCATACTTTTATATATATATAGTAAACTTTTGAAAATATATAAATTCCATTTTAGTTGATATCATTAATTAATTTTTTAATCCCATTTTAATAAAATTAATTAAATGTAATGTAAAAGATTATATTAATATTCAAATATTTGATTTTGAATAAGTACACCTATGTCTCTAAAAATATTATCTAATAAATATTAATAAAAATTTTAAACTTTTCAATGTACGGAATAATTATCCATAAATAAATATAATAATTAAAAATTAATATTAATTTTAATTTGGATTTTATGATAAATTTCAATTAACTTTTTGTCTGACAATTGGATTAAAAATAATTTTATCAATTACCCAAAATTTCAATGAATTTGGTTCTACCAATTTTTTGATAAGTTTAGCCGGTTCGAATTCCCGGTTCAATGACGGTTCCATGCAATTCACTGAAAACCCAATCCAATAGTGTGGACTAGTACACCGATCCATTCAGGATCCCAAATATTTAGTCCTGTAAGCTGAGAAAGAGTTAAGTCATCGATGATGATTGATGACTATGGCCCAACAGAATTTTCTTTCCGTAAAAAACCGAGCAATTACAACAAATATATCAAATCATTAACAATTACATCCCAATTAGAGGTCAATTCAAAAATTCTTTTTCTGGAAACATGCTGAAATTTAATTGACAAGTTGATAAAAAATGTCATGGATGATAACATCAAGGAAATTCACTTTTTTTTCCTGCTCAGAACGTTGACCAGTTTAAGATTCCACAATCACATTAACATTCACCAGTTTAAGGCTCAACAGAAATTCACTTGTTTCCCATACGGTAAGTTCATTTTCATGGGAAAATAGGATAGCATATTAATGCCTAAAGCAGCACATTCAAATCAAATGACTAGTTTCTTAGAAAAGATAACATTCATAACATACAACAAAACTTAGGCTATGGGTGCAAAATCAGTTAAAAATTAACACATGCATTCAGTTCACTCTTTGCCTTACGGATTAACAGGCAAAAATGATATGGGAACTTACTGCTGTGATTGATGATGATGACCAGTATCCGCATCTTGTTCCATCTCTTCGGCATCCTCAAATCGTTGATCATTGATTTGAAGCTGCAAGTTTGTTGCAGAAATGAGACAATCCCAAGAAGCAAAGCAAAAACGGAAGTAGAAAATGTATATAACAAAAAAAACAGATATATACATTAAACAAAATTTGCAGTTCCAAAAGTTTTATTTGATCAAGTTTGAAGCATTAGGATTTGATAGTGTTGGCAAACTTAATTTACAGCCAAATAGGAATGAATTTCACAAATGTTCCAGCACCATGAAGAATGAACAGTAACTAGCATACCTCAAGAACACTGCTAGCTAGGTCATGGTGACCATTTGAATGACCAATTGTGTTTGTTGGATTCTGGGAGAAATGCCATTCCACATCATCACCTGCTGGAGATACAATATGTGATTAGAAATGTAAAGAGCATGCAAGCATATAAGGAAACCATTGAGAGAGGCAATCAAGAAGGTATTCGTGTTGTCTATTCCATACCTCCAGCTTCATCTTCCAACTGATCAGCACTAAAAATCCAATTATGTCCCTCTTCTTCTCCTTCTAAATAAGGTATAAACAAAAACAGTAAATCGCCATTCAGTCACAGAGAAAAAAATGTCCATACAACAGAAAGTACATTTCCTGATTTATAACTGGAACTCACCTTCAATAGGCTCCGGATTTAGTTCAGCGCACTCACAGAATACTTGAAAAAGAGTATCCACTTTTACAGAACATATACATAAGTCAGTATTAATTATCACTACAGACAGAAACAACAATCTAAGAACTAGTAGCAGGAAATACTGAATCATACACACATTGGTTAGCATCTGAAGGAATAAACCTCATCTCTCTGATCTTGGACAAATCTAAAACCTCGCTACATTCAGAATCCGAGTCCTCAGACTCATCTTCAACTTCATCAGCTTCAGTTTCAATCTTCAGATAAAAAGACCTTAATCAGACAACATATAAAGGGACAAAAGAAGCATGCTAATATCAGACAAAAAAAAAAAGTTCAGGGCATAAAAGCTTTTATAATGGAGGAAAAAGAAAGAGAAAGAGAGGGCTTCTTTACTACAAGCTACACTGAATATCCCCCATTGAAAATACACAGAAGTAATGACAATGCATTCTAAAGTATAAAATTGAAACTTTATTTATGATAAAAGTTGGTATTCCTAAATAAAGTTTAGAGTTTTCTGTATTGTTTAACTTTGTTTCCAACCAAAAATTTTAAAAAGCTAAATGAGATAATTAGATATTTGTTACAAAATTAGGCTGGCAGCTAAATTCCACATTGAACTCAATACCTCTAAACATCATGTCAGTTTAAAACTAAGATAACTACAAAGATTTAAGATTTGGAGCCACTGCATTGCTTGGTTCATCAGCCTAATTGTACGTATCAACAATCCATAATAAGTTCTATTTTCCTTTCTTTGCACTAATCAACCAAATTTAAACTAGTACCAAGCTATCAACCAGTCACATAGAAACAAGATCATGTTGTTTTATCCATGAGCATGATTAATAACAAACATCATCAGAAAATCAAAGACCAAAAAAAAAAAGAAATTCGAAAAAGGAAAAGCATAAGAAAACCTGAGTGTAAATACAGGGAGAAGGGTAAGCCTCGGGGTCCCTTGAAACGGCGTGCAGCGACAGAGACAGGAAATCAACGGCGTAGCCCTTTTCTCTGTCCAATTCACTCAGCCAAATCACTTGCCTGGAACCGCCCAAACCAAAAAAAAAATGATGAATGGTCAGTTTAAATGCCATTGAAATGATGATGATTACATGCAATAATTAGAGTAAGAAGGTACCTGGTGGTTATGTAGAGAGTGCCCAGGGATTCCGAGGCACGGTTACCGACTGCAACGGAAACGGAAGGTTGGACGTGAACAAGCTCCTCACCGTTATCTGTATCGAGAATCGGCTCTCCGACGCCGTTTCCAGCTCTTGCCGTGAAGTGCCTGAGCCCTACCGCCATTATCTCTGATGACCTGAGCTTGCTGTGGGTTTTTCTAGGGTTTTCGCTTTGGTGGGGTGGAATTGAATCGTTTTAAGACTTAAGATTATCAGTGTAGCTTTATCGGTCGTTATATTAAAACGATTTTTATAACTTTTTCTTCTTCCAATAATTATTCCCTAAACATTTACTTATTTTAGCGACCTAAAGGCCTCTAAAAATTTCTTAAATTTTTCAAAAAAATAATAATTAATCTCTGTTTTTTTTATACTAAGTTGATTACTTGAATTGTCAAAATATATAAAAAGTTTAAACTTTTTTCTTAGATTTAATTAGGTATTTAAACTGTCAAAATGCACTTTAAAGGTTAACTTTAATAATTGACCGTTAAAATTAATTCTCCTTAATTTTTTTAAGATAAAGCTTCCCCATGTTACAACCACGGCGTGACATATGAAAAAATAATTATAAAAAATAAAAGTTATAAAAATTTATTAAATTTTAATAAAAAATATATAAATTAAAAAAATTATAAAAATCGTAAAAAAATAAAAAATTGTAAAATTTATAAAAATCATAAAAAATTATAAAATGCATCAAAAAGACCCTATAACTATTAACTTTTATCTGTTGACTGTTAAAGTTAACGACTCATTTTTTTCAGTTAAAGCCACCATGTGCCGCAACACAGCATGACATATGACGAAAAATGATAAAAAAATAAAAATCAATAAAAGTTATAGAAAAATTATAAAATTTTTCTTTTGGTATAATAGTTTTTATAACTTTTTTTTACGAATTTTATAATTTTTTATATTTTTTATAATTTTCTTACGACTTTATAAAATTTTATATTTTTTCTATATTTCTATATATTTTATAATTTTTTATGATTTTTATAAAAAATTTATAATTTTTAATAAATTTTAAATATTTTTTATATTTTTTATTAAAATTTAATAATTTTTAGACTATGACATGTGATAGCTTTAACTGGAGAAAGTTAGGGGCGGTTAACTTTAACGGTCAACTGCTAAAGTTAATGATCAAATGACATTTTGACAGTTCAAGTACCCAATTGAGTAAAAAAACAGAGGCTTAATTTCTTCTTCTTCTTCTTCTTTTTTAAAAAAGTTTGAAGACATTTTTGATGTATTTTGAAAGTTCAAGTACTCAACTGAGTGCAAAAAAAAAAAAGAGTGTGGCTTAATTGCTTTTTTTTAAAAGTTTGAAAGTTTTTTACACCCTTAAGCCTTATAAAAAATTTCATTTTAATCATAAAACTATTTAAATATATTTCTTTTAGTCGCTATGCGGTTAAATGTTCCCTTATTTAAAAAAAAATTGGGAATCTCGTACTTTACATTTTCATATTATTGAGTTTTTAGGTTTCCGAAATAGTATAAAAAAATGCTTCGAATCATTGTTATATGACTCGAACATATTCTAAAAAAGTCTAGACATTTCAAATTGTTTATTGACATAGACAAAATCATTGAAAACCTTTGAAATTATTTCAGTATTGAACCTTTAATATATAATAGTTCTAAATCAAATCTCTTTAGAAAAAAGATCTTTGGTAGCATGCTTCAATCCCTAACTACACACTTCACATGTTTCTAATGATTCACATGGCATGATCAAATGATACAAGTTTTGAATTTGAATGGTCACTCAATGATATAAGAGTTTTTGTTTTGTTCGGCCAACTATAATTTTTTTTTCAATTTAGTCACTAAAGTTTTTGAAATTAGATTTTTTATTGGTTTTAGCCCTCAATATTTATACCTTCTATCAATTTTGTCTTAATTCTAAAAAAACCAATAAAGCTAGCCTAAGCATTCTTACTTTTTAGTTTTTAAATTTTCAATCCTCTCTACATGATAATTGTTAAATTCATTAAGTTATGTTATTTCCCAAATCTAGCGTGACAAACATATTATCATATGTGTAATTCCATGTTAGTTTGTTATTTTCACATATTACTGACTAAAAATGTCGCTAATGGATTAATGACTATTGTTTTGTGTCAACACTAAAATTTAAAATTTTGAAAAGTAAGGGGACTTAGAATGATCCAATTGGAGAATATGGACTAAATCTACAACTGTGCTCCAATTGGAGAATATGGACTAAATCTACAACTGTGCGCATAGTACACAAATAGTAATTGAATTTAACTATATGGATTTAACTGTTATTGTTTGAGTCGGGACTAATATTAAAATTTTGAAAAGTACATAGATTAAACTTGACCAATTCAAAAAGTAGACTAAAATTGATCAAATCAAAGTATAATGACTAAATCTATAACTTTCATAAAGTAAAGAGACTAATAGTAGAATTTAACCTTTAGAAAAATACAACACAATAGTATTTGGACTCAATATCTCAAAATATTTATTCTTTCAACTTTATTATCTCAACCAAAACCAGGTTTTAGTTTTCCTATAAACTTCTTTGTGAAAATAAAATAAAATGAAGAACACACAGATATTACGTGGAAACCCTTTCGGGAAAAAACCACGGGCAGAGGAGAAGAAAATTCACTATGTCGAATTCGAATAATTACAAGAGGAATACACTATGCCTATTTATAGGCTTGTAAAGCCATATTTTAATAGGAGTGTAGTAAGATTGAAACACCTTATTCTAATCAATATAAAATAGATAGAGTTTAATAAGGTTTAAAAAAACCTTATATTAAAATACAATAAAAGAAATGTAGTTTTATATGAATTTTACTTTTATTTTATTTAAATAAGGATTCGAGTCACTTAATTCTAACATTCTTTTTATAAATTTGTTACATAAAATTGTTTATCTACGTCGTGAGTGTGCGACAATTTAATTTTTATTAATTATTTTTAAAATGTTACCACTATTTCTTATCTTCTATCTATTGTATCTTTTCTATTTATATCTATACTTAGACTAAATATTAAATAATTGATTGATTTAGTATCATCCATTAACCAAATCCCAATCAATTGAGAAATTACCAAAAGTTCTTTAATTTTATAAATTAAGAAACATTATTTTGAAGATATAAATTACCAAAGTTTAGGGATAAAGTTGGGAAAATTTGTCAACTACTAAATATTGTCATATCACGTATAAAATTTATAAAAATCAATAATTAATCTGCCTTGAAACCTAATACTAATATGGTTTCCAAAACGCTCAATTTTACCATTTCAATCAAAATATCTTTCTTTTATTATTTATTTTGCTACGTAGTATGCTTTTCACCTAAAATCATGATTGTGTTATAAATTGAAATACTAAATGTATTTACAAGCAATTACGCTCAATTTTTTTTATTTTTTTACATAATATGTTTTCACCTAAAATCGTGATTTTGCTATAAATTGAAATACTAAGTGTAATTACAAATAATCACATTCAAATGTAATTACTAAATGGCTTTACAAAAACTATTCAAGTGTCAAGAAGTGAATCTCTTAAAGGATTTTTTTAGGCTTATAAGTCCAAAAAAATCCTTTAAAAAAATCAATTAAACACATTGAATTCACATCCAATTAAACTTTTTTTATCAAAATTAAATACAAATATTAAATCTATAATTTACATAAAATAAAATTTCTAATAACAAAATTCAACCTTAATAAATTTGAAATAATAGAATATTATGATTATATCCTAATGAAGTGTGATAAGATTAAATAATTTTGTTGGGATGATGGAATGCAGAGAAAGGGAACATCTTCAGATTTTATTCTTTATAGAATTTAATAGTTAGTGTATTTGACCAACATTTTTTTGTGTTGATTAATGAAATTTAAAAAATAAAAAAAATGGTTTCACATAAAACTTATTTAGGATATGATTAGGTAAATTATAAGTTGCATTATTATTATTATTTAAATTAATTAATAGAAGAATTAATTGTTTTTGAAAGGATAATATGAGAAGTAAAGAAAGCAACAAAAAATTGATTTTTTGTCGGTCGAGTTTTAATTCTATTGACATGGGTATTGTTGTCAATGCAAAAGGATATGAATTCAAGCGACTATGGATAGTTTTAGATATTATGTAAAAGAAAAAAACAGAAATGATCAAAATCTATAATAAAAAATAAGATTATTCGAAAGAATAAGATGTAATTTTTGTTGTTATTCATTTTTCATTCAATTGAATTTTATTTATATTTATAGTATATGATAAGAGTAAAAGATAATGATAAAATTTTACAAAATTAAAGATAAAAAATAAATGAATATATATAGATAAATACTAAGATAAATAAATTATTTATCTTAGATAAAAATAGGAGGACTTATCTCCCATTAGAAATAATCACAATAATCTATATTATTTATAACAAATATCTCATTAATAATTTAAGATTTTAAATAATTAATATTTGATGTATTAATGGCTGTGAATAATTATCAAGAAATTGAAATTCGAATAATTTTTTAATTAATAGTAAATTAAATTATTAATTTTTTGGATGAATTAATATAGAATGGCAAAACCTTAAGAGCAACACAATTAGTATAACTCGAAACCAGACCATACCTGAAACGCTGAACACATTAATTATCAGGTCGATACACAAATTCAAATTAAATTAATAATTTTTCGAAGGGATCTGCCAATCTTTGAACTGAAAATGAAAATAGCATCAAATTGAATAATTACATGAAAAGAGGGGACAGAATATCCAAACAAAATACTGTTTTGTGTGGTCATAAAAATTATTTATTAATTAATTAATAATGTATGATAGGCAAATTGGAGAAATACACGTGTCCATTTATATAACTGCCTTAAACCCTTCGGAACTTTTAAAGTTTAAGCGGGAATGTAACTGAAAACAGAAACGATTCTTTGTCTCTCTCTCTATATAAACCCTCTCCCTCTCTCTTTCTTTTCACTGAAGAAAGATTAGAGTTTGTTCTTCTTTTGCAAGGTATTTTCTCTGCTTTTTTCTAAAATTATTTTAGTATTTCCCAAGGTATTAGATTTTGAATCATCAATATCAGAGAACAAACAAATTTAAGTCTTTTTTTTTTTTTGCTTTTTTAAATTGCTGATAATCTTTGAAAGATTTTCTTTAAACCTGCTCTTTGTTAATCCATCTTCATTTTTTTTTAATTTTCGTTTTCGTTTTCATTTCTTGATAATGTTTTGTATGTATTACATAAATTTTCAATTTTGATACATTAGGTCGTGGCTTGGAAACCAAGGTGTCGAAGATCTAACAATGAACGTTAAACCGGTATAGTATAAATTTCCCCCAGTTTTCATTTTTAGTAAACCCATAAAAAGGAGAACTTTAGCATTTAATTGTGATAATTTATGGGACTTTTAACATACTTGTCTTCTTTGGAGTCGTGGTGCAGTTTCCTGGACCTTCGTGTATTCGCTTATATGCAGATGATGATGATGATAGAGACTTTGTAGATGAAGGTTTTGCAGAGAAGAAAGGCAAAGACAAAGGTAAAGGCATTACTGAATGCAAATACAAGGGAACTTCTTCAGCTGAGTTGAAAACGTTTGGGGGACAACAAATGCTTTCTGCAGATCAAACAATTCCCCGTAGAGACCTTTCGGTTGCGTTCAAAACATATAAACGACAACTCAGTAATTACCAAAGATTGCAATTGGCAAACAATTATTGTAAGGCAGCTTACCTGGAGGTCATGAGTTTGGCAAAGGAAGCGGGAACTTGGGTACGAGCGAAGCCCAGATTAGGTAATCTGGATGATCTCGTAAACGAATTCCGAACCCCTCCTTTGCCTGGACGGAAGATGGAAGTCTCTGTCGCAACCGCAGTCATTCCGGATGTCTTGGCATCCGAGATTGCCGAAATGATGACGCTTTCGGTGAGTATTTTGGATGTTTATTAGACTCCTTTTTCGTTTGTTCTAGTAGCTAGCCCCTTCTTATGTTATTGTTCTATATATGTTTCACAGAGCAATCTGTGGTCTAAGTTACTGTTTCCCCTTGTCAAATATGTTGAGGGGTCTAATGTAGTGGGTAGTCTTCAGTATTTAAGCTATGCGGATGTATCCATCAAGGCTGCAGTACAGGTAAACTGATCTTACATGGCGTTTACTTGCCATTTAGTTAGTGTCACTTGTTAGTCCATCAACCAAATATATGTTTGTTCCATAGATGTATGCAGAGCTTCAACTGCCAACAACATTGGTACCAACAAGATATTTCGAGTTTTTGCGATATGGGAAAGAGATAATGGATGGAATTTACATAATTGTTGATGTCTCGAGCCGTTATTCCGATCCTTTTGCAAAGCGTAATAGTGAAAGAAGACCATCAGGGGTCATAATCAGGGAACATGGACCTGAAGATTGTGAGGTTTTACTCTTTTGTGACTTGCTTTTTAACCTTACTGTTGCTTCAATCATTGTAATGGAAATGCTTTTTACCTTAAACAGATTATATGGATTGAGAATGTGGAAGTGGATGAAACCAGAGAAAACTTGTACTCCACAATAATCGGTTCAAACTTGGCATATGGTGCACACCGTTGGGTAACCACACTGTTATGGAATCTAAAGCGTGACAAGAGCTCATTTTCCGATCTCAAAATCGATGTGCATCCCGGGGGTAATAAAAAGACTTGTTCTCTTTTCAGTTTTTTTTCTTGGACATTAAACTGTTTAATTCCATCATTTGTTTAATGTTGTGGTGCAGCTGGTTCTTTTCTTTTGGCTTTAACCCAAGCCATGAAGCGTTTCTTCATGGAATGTGTTTCTCAGCATCCTGATGAAACTGCACTTACTGTAATAACTAGTGGTGAAGATCCAATAAGGATTCTGCATAACAAAAAACTTAATGAATATATATCTTTTGTCGGCGTAAACAGTTTCCGGGTTCAAGCTAAACCCCTCTCAGTTTTTCAATTTTTAATGAAAAAGGATCTCCAGTTGGAGGTATGAAATATCTATATACATATATAACTCAGTTATTCAATTATTTTTTACTGATGAAATATATTATATGTATAGCAGTTTCGTGTGTTTGGAGATAGTGAGACAAATGAGGTCGATGAGGAGCCTGAGCTATTGTTCACATTTGGCACTGATGATAAAAGCAATATCATCTCTCTGCATAAAAGGGTTACAAAAGAGGTCCAAGTCTGCTCACAAATTAAAACCCAAATTTTCCTTTTTGTTTAAGTCTTTGCTTACATATATACTTTTGTTTCTGTTTTCTGTTTGTATGCGGCAGGGAATTGTATACGGCTTACAAGAAGCTTCAATGGATGAATATTGCTCCTTTATCCTATCCAAAACATTGACGGAAGATACGGTGAATGCTCACATTGTTTGTGGGAATAAAAGCATTTATGAGGACAGTAAATCTAGAATGGCTAACATAACTCCTTCTGGGTTTGCTATAATGCCTGATGGTCCTGGGGGCCTCCATTGCGATGCTTCTCTTGTAACCTTTCTCGTGCAGCTATATTATGATCCTTTAGGAAATCCTGTTGATGTTGAGTTTGTTAGAAAAGATTTTCTAAGTGATTTGAACAGTATCATCAGAGAGTTGAATGAAAAGGGTAAGTGTTGAAAATATGAGAATATTGTTACAGAAATTACTTAATTGGAGATCTCTTCTCACAGTTTTTTTTGGTTTTGCAGTTGTGGGGGAAAAAACGAATGGAATTGAGATCATACATTTGACACAAGGCAAGGCTAGCTGCATCTGAACCTGGAGGAAGCATAGATGGAAAAAAAAACAAGAGATACTTTTCTTGCAGAAACCAATTTTAATTGTTTTTCTACACTTCTGTTATAGATATAGATATAGCTATAGATACTTTTCATGTTGGTGTTGAGAGCCTGAATGTGGATGATAAATAGAAAGAGAAATTACAAGCAAAACTTTCCTGTGAATGTTGATAAAGATACGTTTCTTTTTAATGCCAAAAAGTTATGACCTTAGCTTTTCAAGCAGGCTTTCATTAAGCTAATATTAATTGACTCCCTTATTTTTAATTTAGGGACAATTATGGAGGCATGACCACCTCCTTTGGAACTGATGACAAGGCCTCTTGTCCACGCAAGTGTGGGTAGTTGGTGACATATTCTCATCATCCTCAGTATTTTCGACTGATCTTCATTACTCATCTGCATCGCCTCATGAAAAGCATTCTAGAAATGCTCCTTTTATTTCTCAGTCACCAACTAATGCTGCAGCTTTGCCCTTTACCACAATCATCTAATCAAACGCTGCCTCAAACGCTGCCTCAATCCACAATATCAAGTCACTTCAACAATGAAAATAGTGGTTCTTGGTGAATATGTTCGGGTTTCCTTGATTTTCCTATAAGCAACCCTATCTGGAGCAGTCACGTAGCAAGCACTAGTTCTAGTGGTAGTCATGACATAAAAGGACTTGTGCATTGGCCACCAATTGGAATGAGCTTCTTGTTGAAAACGTTATGGATATGGAACCAGATTAACTTAAAACTTATTGGTATTGTTTCATATTCCCTTCATGTTGCTTGACATGGCATGTCATGTGGCAAAACCATGCACAACTATTTCTGAACAGAAACCCCAAGTACACTCAGCACCTTCCAATCTCCATCTGTAGCTAGTCGCAGTATTGTATACTCTTCATCAGCAAATAATGCCCCAGAAAAGCCACGAATGCGGTGGACGCTTCATGAAGCCTTTGTTTAGGCTGTCAACCAACTAGGTGGTGTGGACCTTTTGGCTCTCATGAAATTGCTATTAATTTTTCACTTTTTTTCCCGTCCACTTTTGGACGGATGGTAATTTGCATGATAAGAAAGAAAAGTTACCTCCTATTTTCTGTACTACCTAGCAATCTTTAAATCCATTTTCCTTCCAATTTTCCATCCTGCAGGTACATACACCTCTCTTTTTATTATTAAAGAATTTGCTTATGTATGTGTGCTCAAAGGCACTGGTTAGTTATTTCCCTTTAACTGGAGATGCCACTCTCTTAGCTGATGACTCTGGCAGTCCTATATTTCTGCATTTATCTGTGTTACTTCATGTCCTTATCAATGAAGTGATCATTGTTTCTTTTCATTTGGTTCAATGGGTTTCAGAATCTTTAGCTGTCCAGTGAAATTTATGATGCATGTTTATTGTGCACTCAATAATCCTATTCTCCCATTCTGATTTATGATGCAAGTTCTCTTGTGAGACTGGGGTTGTCACTCAATATCTGGCTGAAACTATGACTCTTGTTTGCAGGAACCATTGATGCTTTCATTAGTAGGATAGATAGAGCTTCTCAAGTTCCAAGTTATGTTTGTTGTGGACAATTGCGTAAGCACTTTGGTATTTTAGTTCATAAAACATATAATTAATTTTTAAGAAGGGTCAAAAATAAAAATTTCCATTTATTTAAATAATTAAAAACTTAAATTAAATGATTAATATTTAAGAGGGACCATTAATGAGAATTTCCCACTAACCAACATCTGAGGTTGTTGTATGGAAAGATAAATAACTAGGCAAGTAATTAAAGTTTCCTTCTAAAGATGGAGTTTCAAAGTAAATGTAAAGTGTATGGTAGGATTTGGTAATAGAGGGAAATTGTGGAGGCGTTTAAAGTTGAACTTGCATCATTATTGTATATTTACATGACTAAGAAATCTCTGCATTTTATTATTTATAATTAATTATTTTAATTCATCAATAAAAATGTACGAGTGAATCTTATATATAATAATTTTAATTTAATTTATTATTATATTTCTATGTATTGTCTTATATATAATAATTTTAAATTAAATTATTATTATATGTTAATTTTTTTATTGAAAACTATGATAACTGATTATTGGAATATACAATACTTTTTTAATCCTTGAAATGGAAGTATTTTAACTTTTTAATTAAAGATAAAAATATTTTATATGAATGATTTAAAATTTTAAAAATTATATAAATTATATAAATTATATAAATTATTTCATGTTACTTTTTTTTTTAAAACATATGTTAACCTTTTTAAATTGTGTAGTGTGATATCTTTTTTTAAAGGTTCAACTAACTATATAATATTTATTTGATCCGATTAATATTTCCATTTCAAAAGAGATAATTTTGATATTTAATAAATATTAAACCTATGATAAAATTTTAGTCTCATTTGATAAGTCAACTCTGATTAGAAAAATGGGATTAAAATTTTGTCTAAATTCGGTTTAGGAAAAAATGTTAAAACTCGGGTCCAGTTCAATCCGCCGTATTAATTTTTTATATTATTTTTATATAAATTTTAAAATATATATAATACATTAAAAATATTAAAATAAATGTTTCCCAACAAATTAAAAATAAATTTTAAAAAAATATTTATACTTAAACAACACTAAAATATGTGCAACTTAAGAAGCAAATGCTTTTAAAATAGTAACAAAACTAATAATAAAATAAAAGTTATATAATATTCACATAATAATAACAAAATAGTAATAACATAATTGTGAAATGACAGCAAACCAATGAAAAAATAACAAGAAAATTAAAACAACTACAAAACAGTGGAAAACCAACAAGAAAACCAACAAGAAAACAATTTTTTTTCAAATTCGGGTTGGGTCGGGCCAGACCCAAGCTAAAAAAAACTTTATCTAAGATCTGTCTCATTTTTTAAAACAGACCTTATTTTTTTGTTCAAACTCATTTTTTAAGCTTATATTTTTACCCCAAACCCTCCCGCTTTTCAAACAAAACTTCGGATCAATAATTGAACAGGTATACTTACAAATCAACTAAGTACACATAATTTGTAAATATTTAAATTAATTTAATATCATTATATTTTTCACTTTGACATTATATTATCCATCTTAAATTTCAAAACTAATAAAATTTAGCATACGTAAAATAATATTTGACATACAAAATATATATCAAAATTAGTTGATATTTTTAAAAAATAAAATTTATTTAATATAATGATATATATTAAAAAATCATTATATAATTACATATTTATTATTTATTCATATAAGTAAAGAAATTATTAAAAAATAGTTAAACTATTAAAAAATAGTTAAATAAACATGGAAAAAGATTTAAACTTCACACAAACATTTAACCAACCAACCTAAGTGCTAAGTTGTTAAAAAGAAAGCATGTTTAGTTTCAGAAAAACGCTTTTTAAAGGACCGGTAAGTTTTTTCGACATATTTTCTTAAATAATAATAAAAAAAGCCTAAATTGCTAATTTTTTTAAATAAAAGGCAACATTTTTCACTAATTTTTCCTATATAATGTGTGATGTAGTTCCAGAAGCATGTATATTTTGATATTTAAAGTGAAACCAATGGTTGGTTAATGGGCATGGTGTGGGGTACGTAACACATGCGCCAAATGCATAAATATCATAACATATACAGCTTTATCAACTAAGTTCCATTTGTTAGGAAGTAGAGTCGCCCCTACCTTTGAGTCGAAGCTAGCTTATAGCTTAAGCCATTAGCTATGCACAAGCAAAATGGCAGGCGTTTGGCAGAGTTCCAGCTACCAAGCAATGGTTTCCTTATTTTCATTCCTCCCTTTAACGTCTCTTAGACTCAAACCTACGACTTCTCAACTCACAGTTTGGTAGTCTCTCCCTCACATTTCACTTTATTAATTACCTTATAATACCACATCCCCTCAAGCCCTCATCACATCTTTGTCTCTCAGTTATTATCCTATTCATCTCATCTTTGTTTGTTTTTGGCTTGCCATGGCTGGCTTTGGTTCACTTGCAGTTGACGAGGTACTTTCTTCTTCTTTTCTTTAATTTAGTTACTTCTTACTATGAGCCTGATGATGTTATGGGATAGCAGAATCGGCCTCCGACACGGCAGTCTTCGGGAAAAGTATGCAAAGTTTGCGGGGATAAGATTGGTCGAAATGAAGACGGGGAATTGTTTGTAGCTTGTCACGTATGTGCCTTCCCGGTTTGCCGGCCATGTTATGAGTATGAAAGGAGTGAAGGAACCCAGTGCTGCCCTCAGTGCAATACTCCCTACAAGCGTCAAAAAGGTTCATTTTTTTTTAATCTCTGAGTTTCTAGCTAGAGAAATGAAGTGTTACAGACAGAACTAACATGTTTCATTAACTTTGGTCTTTTGCTTATCTGACAGGTAGTGCAAGAGTTGCAGGTGATGATGAAGACAACTATGACCAAGATGATTTTGATGATGAATTTCAGACCAAGAACCGCAAGGATGACTTGGATCAGCATGTAAGTTCATTATATATAATAGTATATATATAAATAAATAATAATCATTAAATATTTATCAGATTACTAAAGTTGATTGTCAATTTTGCAGGAAAACGGGGACTATAATAATCAGCAATGGCATCCTAATGGTCAAGCTTTCTCAGTTGGAGGAAGCAGTAAGTGCAACTTTTGCATTCCTTTTAAAACTCTGATTTAGCTTTATACTTATGGGAGGGTTTATCAATGGGGTACAGCTGCTGGTAAGGATTTTGAAGGGGACAAAGAGATTTATGGCAGTGCAGAATGGAAAGAAAGAGTTGAGAAAGGGAAAGTTAGGCAAGAAAAAAGAGGTTTGGTGGGCAATTATGGTGATGCAGGACATGATCAAGCTGAACAAGAAGAAGAAGAAGATTACCTGTATGTTCCTCTGACATGATCCGTCTCTCCTCCATTTTTAAGTTTCAACACTTGTTTTAAATTTCTTTGAATTTGTAGCATGGCAGAAGCTCGACAACCCCTCTGGCGAAAAGTTCCGATTTCCTCGAGCCTGATAAACCCTTACCGGATAGTCATTGTCCTACGGCTCTTTGTCCTCATCTTTTTCCTCCGGTTCCGTATTATAACACCGGCCTACGATGCTTTTCCCTTATGGCTTATCTCTGTTATATGTGAAGTATGGTTTGCTTTCTCCTGGATACTCGACCAGTTCCCCAAATGGTTCCCCATTACTCGTGAAACTTACCTGGATCGCCTCTCCTTGAGGTTTGAGCGTGAGGGAGAGCCTAATCAACTAGGTTCAGTCGATGTCTTCGTGAGCACTGTCGATCCTCTTAAGGAACCGCCCATCATAACAGCAAACACGGTTCTATCAATCTTGTCTGTTGATTATCCTGTTGAAAAAGTGAGCTGTTATGTATCCGATGATGGTGCTTCCATGCTTCTTTTCGACACACTATCGGAAACTGCCGAGTTTGCCAGGAGGTGGGTACCATTTTGCAAGAAGCATAACGTCGAGCCAAGGGCACCGGAGTTTTATTTCTCCGAGAAGATAGATTACTTGAAAGACAAGGTTCATCCTAGCTTTGTCAAAGAACGTAGAGCCATGAAAGTGAGTTGCCAAATTTGTTCACATTTTCGGTGCTACCAGTGTCCTCATCTTGTTAAAACATGTAAGTTAAACAAGGTTTTAATATATACTTTGCTTATGGTGTACTTGTAGAGGGAATATGAAGAGTTTAAAGTAAGGATCAATGCACTAGTGGCAAAAGCTCAGAAGAAACCAGAAGAAGGATGGGTGATGCAAGATGGCACCCCGTGGCCTGGAAATAACACTCGTGATCATCCCGGGATGATTCAGGTGCCTTGATATAAGATCATCAAATATCATTCTATCCGTGAAATTAAAGCCCATATCATGGTGGAACTTAAAAGCTTCTTGCTTTACAGGTCTATCTAGGTAGTGCTGGTGCACTTGATGTGGATGGCAAGGAACTACCTAGGCTTGTTTACGTATCTCGTGAGAAACGTCCTGGTTATCAGCACCACAAGAAAGCCGGTGCCATGAATGCTCTGGTGAGAACTGTTTGTCTGATTTCTTATTTGTTTCCATAGGAAGAGGATGCAATTTAATGGTTTGCTACTGATCTTGCCTATTGTTTGATCATGAATGTCATTGCCAGGTTCGAGTCTCTGCCGTGCTTACTAATGCACCCTTCATATTGAATCTGGATTGTGATCACTATATTAACAACAGCAAGGCTATAAGGGAAGCAATGTGCTTTTTAATGGATCCCCAATTTGGAAAGAAGCTTTGCTATGTTCAATTCCCTCAGAGGTTCGACGGCATTGATCGTCATGATAGATATGCTAATCGGAACGTTGTCTTCTTCGATGTAAGTTATTGTACAAAATATTTACTTTGTTTGCTTCTTTGTAAAATTAGTACCTAATAACTACAATGTTGCTTTTGTTGCTTTTGGTCATAGATTAACATGTTAGGCTTAGACGGACTTCAAGGCCCTGTATATGTAGGCACAGGGTGTGTCTTCAACAGGCAGGCATTGTATGGCTATGATCCACCTGTCTCCGAGAAGCGACCGAAGATGACATGCGACTGCTGGCCTTCATGGTGTTGCTGTTGCTGTGGAGGGTCAAGAAAAAAGTCGAAGAAGACAGGAGAGAAAAAGAGTTTCCTCGGAGGTCTCCTACGCTCCAAGAAGAAGAAAATGATGGGAAAGAACTATGTGAGAAAAGGGTCCGCACCAATTTTCAATCTTGAAGAAATCGAAGAAGGTCTTGAAGGATATGATGAACTAGAGAAATCATCACTCATGTCACAGAAGAATTTTGAGAAACGATTCGGGCAATCACCAGTTCTCATCACTTCAACTCTGATGGAAAATGGAGGCCTTCCTGAAGGCACCAATACCAATTCACTCATTAAGGAGGCCATTCATGTAATCAGCTGTGGCTATGAAGAGAAAACAGAATGGGGCAAAGAGGTGACCACTATTACATTAATACTATATTGAGTCATTGTAACAACTTTGAGGAGATTACTGAATTGTTTTCTTTACAGATTGGATGGATTTACGGGTCTGTCACGGAAGATATTTTAACTGGTTTTAAGATGCACTGTAGAGGATGGAAATCTGTTTACTGTGTACCGAAAAGACCAGCATTTAAAGGATCGGCGCCAATCAATCTATCAGATCGTTTGCACCAAGTTTTAAGGTGGGCTCTTGGTTCGGTGGAAATCTTCCTCAGTCGTCACTGCCCACTTTGGTATGGCTATGCTGGAAAACTGAAATGGCTGGAAAGGCTTGCCTATATAAACACCATTGTTTACCCTTTCACGTCCATTCCTTTACTCGCCTATTGTACAATTCCAGCTGTTTGTCTCCTGACAGGAAAATTCATCATCCCAACTGTAAGTAACATTGCAGATTGCTTTATTAAAACATTCTGAAAGAGATTGATTTATTAGGCCCTGGAAAATTAAACTTTTTTTTTGTTTCCTTGGCAGCTAAGCAACCTTACAAGTGTATGGTTCCTGGCACTTTTCCTTTCCATCATAGCAACCAGTGTTCTCGAACTTCGATGGAGCGGAGTTAGCATCCAAGACTGGTGGCGCAATGAACAGTTCTGGGTGATCGGTGGTGTCTCTGCACATCTTTTTGCTGTCTTCCAAGGCCTGCTCAAAGTCCTTGCTGGAGTTGACACCAACTTCACTGTAACAGCAAAAGCCGCTGAAGATGCCGAGTTTGGAGAGCTTTACCTCTTCAAATGGACCACCCTCCTAATCCCACCAACAACTCTAATAATATTGAACATGGTGGGAGTTGTTGCCGGGGTTTCTGATGCAATTAATAATGGTTACGGTTCATGGGGTCCCTTATTTGGCAAGCTATTCTTCGCCTTCTGGGTCATTGTTCACCTCTATCCTTTCCTCAAAGGTTTGATGGGAAGGCAAAACAGGACTCCAACCATTGTTGTGTTGTGGTCTATACTTCTTGCATCAATTTTCTCATTGGTCTGGGTTCGGATCGATCCTTTCTTGCCCAAGCAAACAGGTCCAGTCCTCAAACAATGTGGAGTGGAGTGCTGATCATGCCAACTCCTCATTATTATCACCATTCATTGTTTTGAGTCCCCAGATCTCCAAGGTGTTGGTAGAGCAAGCAAGGACGTCATTGATCACCAGCGGCAAGTAAGATGTCAATTAGGAACAAATTGACCACTCATTACATACATTGTACAACTTGATACCTATTCAAAACTTCATTGTTATAGCAAAGAAAGTTTGTTATGCTATAAGCTATATATACTAGGCTTGTTATCTCAGCTTTAATCCACAATAAACAGATAAAGCTTCAGGATTATATTCCATAGGTCATTTGTTTTCAATCAGCCTTTCACAGCTAGGCTTAAAATAAGAAGGGAAAATTCATCCACAAGGATTCAAATCATGCTTAAACTATATATATGTTGCAAGACTAAAAGTATTAAAAGAAACCTACAATTTTATTCAATTTCTAACATCTTAAAAGACAAAAAACAACTGCAATAAGGGTTCTGTATTTATTACATCTTCAGTTTATCAATGGCTCCTTGGATTAGCTTAATTTTGGCTATGGTCCTCTCTTCTCGGGTGCTTACCTTTGTAGGTTGCAGAGCAAGAACATTCCTCAGTCCTCTCTTCATGGATGGATGACGCCTCATCATTTTCTGAAGCAACACCCTGCGAAAATGGCATCAAACTGTTACTTAAAAAAGCTGGGAAAAAAAAAACAAACCACAGAATATGCAAAAATTAAGAAAACATACTGAAGTTGTAGCCAAAACATGGCTTGGATGATTGAAAGCACACTTGGAACCAAACTTGCATCTTCCCGTTTTCAGAAAGTACTGAAAACTTGAAAAAAATAGTAAATCATAAAGAAAATAATGGAAAGAGGAAAATAATTTGAAATTTGGATCAATGCTTACAGCACAATCAGGTTTTGCTTGCTTAAAATAATCACTTAATGGAATCTGTAAACCAGATTGCTTGGGAAGGAAAATTTCCTGCGGTTAGAAGATATATTTCTACAATAAGTTAATTTTCCATTCAGTTGTTTGATCAAACAGCTAGCATAGTGTACTATATATACATATATATATATACCTGCTCTATTTCGGCGATGAGGTCAAGATGAAACTGTTGCATAGCCTTAATAGCATCTTGTTGAGTGCTGTCCATTAATTGCAAGGAAATGCTAATGCACAAGTTCATATCTGGAACTATTGTAAATCCAGAAGGATACAAGACCAGCTCAGACCATTCGTTTTTGCTTAGATTCTGATCAAAATCGGATTCTTTGATTGGAGATGATATAACAAAGGAGCGAAATCCATCAGTTGAAGCTTCTTGCAACACATACCCTTCGAATGGCTACATCAGAAGCAGAAGCTACATTAGCTTCATATATCTTCTCTCTGCAACTCTTTGTAATAAAAAACTAAAATAAAATAAAATAAAATACCCACATCCTTATTTAGAGTAATGCAGTAAGTGTCACCATCTGGGGAAGCAACTCTAATTACTTCATCGGTCCATTGTGTGATTCGGGTGTGGCACCACTGCATTAGAAAAAAAAAAGTCCTACATGTGGCCTCAATATCACTTAGGCAAAAAATATCATGTATGTATGCAGAAGGTACATACATCTATGTACAAGTTCTTTTCCCTGAGGTAACTGAAAACTGGCCGAGACGTTTTACTTTCGACATTAAATTTGACAACTGCAACAAAAATGCATGATCCTGCATATGGTCCTTGAGAGTTCAACTTATGTTTCAACCAGATTTCTTTATTTTCTTGACGATGACCACTCCATCCGTCCCTGTCCGCAGATGCGACTATGCTATCCACATACTTGATTCTAATGTTTTTGGCCATTTCCTTTAAAACTCCCAGTAATTCACCTCTTGATCCTGTTTTACACAACAAGCAAGTAAAAAAATAGTTCCATTTTACCTTAAAGAAGTTAAGTCATAGCCAGAATAGCAGAAAACACAACCTTCATTTTCTGTTCCAAGTTTAAAACTTAAGAAATCTGAGGACATCCTCCTGTAATCATTTTTCAAAACATTGATCCAGCAATATGCTTTGAAAGGCCAATCGGAGTCGATCGGAAATTCCATAGTTTCGATCCATATGACCTTGGATTTACTATCATCATACTTTGCAATGATCACCCCTGATGGTTTTCTCCTGCATGCATTTTCAACCTTGGGTTTACTGGCAACAGACGTTCCAATGGTCATCCTCGATAGCCTTTCGCTGCACTCATCAAAGTCTAAATCGACTACTGCCCACATATCGTGTCTAATCTCTTTTACGAATCGAAGGAAGGTTATTTTTTCTATTGTACTAAAAGGTACAACAGATATTGGCTTCAAAAACTCTGCAGTCACCTGCCATTCAATTATTCCCTTTGAACTTTTAAGGCTTTTTTTAATATCATCTCAAGTGAGGAAAATTTCAGAAGCTTACCTTTTGTATATCCAGTATTTCAAGAGAAGTTCCACTCGGTTTCTCACCCTTTCCACTGTAAACAATGTGGGAAAACCTTGAAGCCCATGTCTTCTGCAGTAATGTTTGGAATATTTTCAGTATACATACATACATACATTAGCTTCTATAGTAGTCAAAGGGCTGAATATGAACCTACCACATCTGTCATCATGGAAACTAAGTCTCTTGGAGGAAGCGGAAGAATCGCACTGTCAATGGAGAGATCGACGCTCATTGTAGTAGCATTTGGCATTAAGAAAAATTTCGGCAGTATCCTCTCGGAATGTAGGCCATGTTCTTTGAACCATGGGTCATTTTCAGCAGCAATATTCAAGATTAACTGAAGAGCATCATTGCAGAAGTACCCTGACAAGGGATGAGAAGGCTGCAACACAAGGGCACAAGCTTCATTACATTCCATACAAGTTCAATTAGGTAAAATTCTATCAACAAAAGTACTGGTGACAATTCATATTCAGCATCATGAGTTACTGCAAATCTCTTACAGGAGAACCAGGTGTTTCATCAGGCTGGGTAGAATCAAGTTTCTCATCAGGCAAGGCATTGTCCTGTAGTAAGGAGCTGATTATCAGGATTCAACATAGTAATTTGAAGTTCCTAAAGTGATTTGTTTAGGTATCATACAAGTCCACTTCGATCCGTCGTTAATGTCAATCCATTAGACATATGTTTGATCATGCAATACGAAAGTCTTTTATTTCTTCTACAAAAGGTCATTTTTCAAGATAAATTATGAATCACTTGTAACTTGATTAGACAAGTAAAGGTAATTGGAAGTGGGAAACTTTAATACCGGTTTATCACCATCCATTTTAGATCTTCAACACCTTGGTCCCCAAACCTGTCGGACATAAGGCATCAACATTAAAAGTAAAACTTTCAAACTTATAGTTACCAAGTTTCTCATTTAGATGCCAAACCCAATGGAAAGAAAATTAAAGAAAGAAAGAGAGGAAAGCAACCTGAAAAAGATTAGCCGTCCAAGGATGAAAATATACTGATTGGGACTACAAGAAAAAAAAGCAAAGTCTTAACCTGAAAGAAATTCCTATTTCTTGGAAAACTATGTAACATACAGAATTTTTTTCAAGAAATTGAAAAGAAAAGAAAATGGGTTTTCAATGATTGATGACAAGTGAGAACTTAAAAAAAAAAAAAAAAAGGTCCCTTCCAGGTTTTATCATGTGAGTGATGCTTCAAAACCAAATCCACTCTTTGACTTTCTTTAATGAAGAATGTGATAAAGAAAACAAGAGAAACAGAAAGAAAAGATGGATTAATAGAGATTACAAAGAAGTAAGAAAAAGAGAGTCAAAAAGTAAATTGTTGAGAAAATGAGAAAATATATAGCTTGGAAACAAGAACAATGTCTTAAATCTTTCTTCAATGGAGATAACCAGAAAGAGATGGAGAAGGGTGAAAAAGAGGGATTTTTATAGAGGGACAAACAATCATTTCTGTTTACCATTACATTCCCGCCAATACTTAAAAAAGGTCCCCAAGGGTTAAGGCAGTTATATAAATGGACACCCTTTGAGGCTTTGACTCACATTCCTTTATGCACTTTAGTTTAGTCAGTGCTTATTCATTAGTGCATGGTCCCCAATGGAGTGCTCGCATTGTTCGTTGTTCATGGCCAGTGCTTAGCTGCATATTCATCAGTTCATTCAGCTGGCTCCTGCATGTTTATCAGTTATAAAAAAAAAAAAAAAAAAAAAAAAACTTCCTTGATGGTAATCTTCAATTTACAGTTATCATGGAGTATGATTATGACAAACACCGATGGGAAGTTGCCACCAACACGATTTATCCTTCGGATCTATTAGTTTCGAGGTATTTTGACCATTGTTATTGGCATGCCGATAACAACGCCTGTCCCTTGATTACACCTTTGGTTGGTAGCAGCTCACGTGACTGTGGTTGTATCATGATCTTAAATAAAAGTTATAAATACCATATCGACTCTGTATGTATTAGTATTGGTTTTAATATATAAGTTTGTGTTTGTTTGAATGAAAATGATTTTTAAAAAATAATTTCTGAAAATAATTTATTTTTTTGAAAAATAAATAATTTTTGGTGTTTGGAAGAATTCATGTAAAATATTTTCTATTGTTTGGATAATCACATGACTAAATTGAAAAATATACAAAAATTAAAGTGTGAAACAATTTAATATGTAAATAAGAAATTTATGATAAAAGCTTAATGAATATGTTATGAGATGATGAAATATACATAAAGTATTGTCAATGTGAAATTGTGAAAATATATGAAAATTTTATGATGACAAGGACTAAATTGTTAAATTTGAGAAAATATGTTGATGAAATAATAGAAGTGTAACAAGATATTGAGATAAATTATGTGATTAAAGTGTAACAAGAAAGAAAATTAATTTAATATGATTAATTAGTGAATATTGAACTTTTATGATAAAAAAATTTAAATTGAAAAGTTATAAAAATTTATTAAAAAAAATATTTGATAAGTGAAAAATATAGTAGAGAATGTAACATCTTAGTATTTTGATCCGATGTTCGGGTCAGGTATGGGGATGTTACAGTGGATAAAATCTTAGCAGTTTGAAAAATGTCTTACAAAAAAATATTTAATAAAACATTTTACGAGAATAAAGAGGTAATTTTACATTGATTGAAAAATCTTTTATATTGATTATCATATTTTACATGAAACAAACATGAAAAAATACAGAATATAATTTTCGTAAGCATAAATGTTGAAACCACCTATAACTAGTGAAAAGCCTTGTTTAATAAGGGTAGTGGCCCTGTATACTTTCATATAAGCGCTCAGCGTCAAACAAGATCGAACATGGCTCAATCCGTTACATTATGTTTTTCTTCCTCCTAAACAGAGTGGTTCAAAGATGAAAAAATCAGTTGTCTGCAGCATTTATCAGATGAATTTAACTAGGATGCAGAATGCAGGAGAATTGATAGGACCTACATTTTGGATATAGAATAACAATTAACAAGGAATCACTTCCACACATGCATAAAAAATATATTCAATAATAATAATAATAGAAATTCTATTTTGCATGTTGAAAGTTCACAAGAAAATGTGGTTGATGTATAAATATTAGTAGTAAATGACACAAATGACTTTCATAATGAATCCAATACAGAAGTTTGTCCAGTGTTGTTCTTCAACAAGATTCTCTAAGAAGAAAAAATCAAGAAGATGAGGGTGAGATATTGAGATCAGCCTTGAGGAAATAGAGCTGCCGTTGCAAATGCAGAACCTGTCAAGCAGACATCCTGAGATAAACTTTGTACTTCTAATGAGAAAATATATATTATAACTGAATAACAAGTATCAAACAGGCAAGACCATGAAAGATTATTGAATTCTTAGCCAAAAGCCTATGGACTATTTGTTAGGATATGTGAAAAGCTTTAAGTGGCTACAGTAATTGTCTAAAATGGGGATGATATCCAGAAGAGTCTGGAAACTGGTGTTTAAGAAAAACTCATAAAGTCAATTCCTAAAAGGAACGAAGAATTTGATACAAAAAACAAAGAAAAAAAATATAAGAAACCAGACATTACCTCCTCTTGGAGCAAAGTTGGGAGACAGTCTGCAGATGTAAGGCCTTTCATCTCTGCCTGTAGCTTCTCCTCTTTAAGGCCCAACCAGGTATCTTGAGGCAGTGCAACAAGAAGTACTGTCAGACCATCCCCTATTGATGGAGGTATACCAGAACAACTATTTTGGTCAAAATCAAATGAACAACTGGGCTTTGTTTCAGATGACGGAATCAGCATATCAACCATTTGTTCAGTGCCATCAGTAGTTACAGTACCAGAAACCACTGTGACAGGCTCCTTACACACAGATTTTCGAAGTTTTATATCTTTACAGCACCCGTTTAACGACCTAATTTTCCCAGTTAGAAGTCCAGCTACTTGACAACAAACATTTGCCGCAATGTCAGCCAAGCTATCTGTGTAACCCAAAGGTGCCTCACTTTCGCACAATGAACGCTCAAATCCCAAATATCCCGTCACATTTTTGAATAGTTCAGTCTCTCGTATTTGTTTCAATACTTCTTCCTGAAATTTCAAATTATTCTTTCTATTACTTTCTCTTCCAAGTCATGGAAAGAAATCGGAAAAAGAAATATTTGAACAAATGAAGCTGCAAATTGAAATTCACTCTTTGAAAGGAGGAATTAACGAAAAAGATAAATGGTAGTTAACTGAAAGATAAACAAATATGCCCATCATACCTTTAGTGCAACCCTTCCTTTCTCCTCTTCACTTAAAACGGTACTGCCATCATCCTGTCTCCGAACCTCTGCAATCCACTTGATGAAATCCCTCAAACTAGAAGGTGCTGATCTAAATACCACACATAATACATCATTAACATCTTTTAGATTCTTGGAAGTGAGCAAAAGGGGAAGATCTTCCGTTAAGTACTTAGCGACTACATTCCAATTCTCATGTTTACAGCTCTGCATTTGATACACAATAGTAGTACCAGTTATCACCTCTTTGAACAATAAAGCTCTGGCAAACATAAAGAACATAGAAAAAATAAATCCAGATTTGAGAAACACCTAGAGATGGAAAGGAGCTCCACTATCAACATCAATAATGAAATACTTTATCATAATACAATAAGAAAATCTTAATTTCAATATTCCCATATTCAGTTTGAAGATTTTAAATTCCCCTGCATCTCCCAGGTTCAAATTGCATGAAAAATAAAGAGCATAATCAAAATTCCAATGCCACTTTTAAGTTTCAATAATGAATCAGATTTTGCAATTTGTTACTATACTCATTCAACAGTCATTATATAGTAAATTGACACTTGAGAAGGAAAAAGGAAACTAGTAAAACGATTTATATCAAGACATAAAGAAAGTGTTACATGGGACTGATCTGCCAAAGATAAATTCAAGTACCATAGTGTAAAGAACAGATGTTGCTTTCTGAAGCTTAGACATAACCATGAACCTGAGAAAAGCAAGCATGAATTGCCATTAGGACACAACCAGGTAGTTGCCACTAATAACAAGCTGGCAGGTTGTATAATTTACTATAATACAATCAACCAATAAAAGGTAGATTTTAAAATCAAGTTAGAAGCTACAAACGAGATGTGAATTGAAGCTGAGCATGCTTGCAGAGAAAACAAAAAAAACAATTAAAGTAACAAGTAACAACCATTAATAAGAGCCTAACTATATGAAGAGGAGAAATCAGATTACCCCCTATAATGTCCAGTTGCTTTATCAATAGTATTCATGGCATCCCAAAGAAGCGAAAGAGGAACCCAATGAGGAGGGTATTTGAATCTAGCAACATCCAAAATCAGAACCATGTCCTTTCCAGCATGGTAACCCCCTATCGGCGAAAAATGGCCCGTTCCTGTCTGCAACCAATCACATTTTCAAATTGGCAAGCACAAAAATAGAAAAATTTTCAAGAAAAAAATAATGGATCAATCAGTAGATGTATATACATGTTGAAATTCGAGTCAATGAAATGATTACCTGCTTGAAAACCGCTCTATTGTAGGAGACAATCAAATGGCAATCCTCTGATGAAGTACAAGAGACCACGCGTTCCCGGAAATCTTCAATGCTAGATTGATCGGTCCTGAAAGGTTCAACTTGAGCACCATTGCAAACAGCCAAACAAGCAACTTTCCCAAAAGTGATGCCTTGACTTTTGATTTTCTCCAGTGGCTCGCAACAATCTAACATTGAATCATCGAACCATCTCCAAGGTCCTAATTTAAAAATAATAATATTAATTAATTCAGATGGATAGTTCGAAATTTAAGTAAATTATGAAAACAGGGGGAAGAAAAGTACCTTTCCAGGTTCTACCAGGATCGATAGCGAGGGCGTTTAAGACCATGGCGAGAGTGGCGAGTCCGCAATACGCGGGCTCCGATTGCGTTTGGTAGTATGATATTAGTTTGAAAAACCCTTCCGCCGTTCCTCCTGCTAAAGCTTCCGTGAACAATTGCTGTAAAAAGAAAATTAAAAAGATTTGAAAAGATTAGAGAATGAGAAAGAGATAAATTAGGGTTTATGTTCATTGGTTTCCAGCTACCTTGCCTTCGGGAGAAGAAAACTCGATGGCAGGAGGAGAGGGAAGAACTCTTCTGTAAAGACCCGCCACCGCCATTTTCTGTTTTTTTTTTCTTTTTGGTCGTTGTAAGTTCTAACTGTCACCGTAGCGTTATGACACGGCGGAGGTAGATATAAAGAAACGATCCCAATTCCCAGTCCACCACATTTCTCTAATCCGCGTATGGTGAACGCAAAACTCAGACTTGAGTCAACTCTCCGATTCCACTTTCTTTTTCAGAAATTCCACTTTTCTTTTTGGGTAAATTCCAAAATAGTAACTTCTGTTCTCCTCATTCATATTTCCACGGAGTTACTTTTGTTTGAAATGTTAGGTTCTAGTCACTTGTATTATCGTATTGTAACATTTTAGTAATTGAGTCGCTAAAATTTTACGTTAAATTATATAATTGGTCCCTATATTTTTTTCGTTTTAAGCAATTTAATTTTTGTATGTTCTTTTAACTTCTTCTTTTTTTCATTCTCTTTTGTTTCTTTATTTCTTTTAAAGTGGTTTTTTTATGTTGTCCATTTGCTAAAACTAGTAAAAATAATCTTTACCCACCAAATAAACTAAATCATTGTTTCTTTTACATTATTCCTAAATTGAATTTCACTCAAAACTGAATAGCAATCATTTTTAATCAAATCTCGATTTGAATAACTTAATTTTGAAACTAAAATCGGAGCTAACTAATCAATATAAAAAATTATATCCTTAATCAAAGCTAAACATAAATTGAATTATTTATATTTAAAACAATCTTTTTCGTTTCTAGATTTTTACAAAATCGTGTAGATTATTCATTTCATTTTCTTTTATTTTTTGATGAATAAAATTAAGGATATTACCAAGCAAGCTTGATTAGAAGCCGAGCATGGATGAACTGAAGAGAGAAATGGAGCATGGAACCAAACTAGTTTGTGTAAAATTGAGAGTAAGTTTCATATTGTGGTCATTTTAGTCATTAAGAGTGTAGAGCTCATTTGAAGGATCCGTGAAACACGGTTTCAAGAGGGCGAAAATGTTGTAAGTAAGATAGATAAGGTGGTCATAGGGATTGGTTAGGAGGCTGAAGGAATGAACTCAGGAAACTTTGTTGAGGGTAGATTGACATAAGTCACAATCGGCGAGGTCTTCGAGTGAGGCGAACTTGTGGACTAGGTCATTGAGAGTTCCAAATTGGTTCGTTAAAGCAATGATGGACGATGAGGATTTGTAATTGTGGATAAGAATATGTGAAGCAAACTTTATTGGTTTCATTTTTCACCTTTTCTTTTTCCATAAACATCAAAAAGCTTTAACAAATTGAAAACATTAAAATAAAAAAAACCTAAATTAAAAGAAATGGAGAAGGGAGGCAAATGGAGGGAGAAACATAAGAGAATGGAAAATGGAAAAAAAAGAAAAAAAAGATAAAGTTAAAAGAATATAAGAGAAAAAAATTAAATTACTAAAAACGAAAAAATATAGGGACCAATTGTTTAATTTAATCTAAAATTTTTATTTGAAATAATGATTTAACGTGCCACATCAGCTTACCATTACACTGTTAACGACAATTAATGGCTCAGTGACTAAAATATACCATTTTAAATATAAATAACTAAAATATAATCCGAAATAAATAAAAGTTACTATTTTAATAATTTATCATTTCTTTTTCTAGTAAAGGTATGATATTAATGAAGACATGGAAATAGACAAATGATTCAAATTGTTGACTTTCAAAATGCTAAAGGCTTTATCTTCCAACAAAATCCGATTGACTCGAAATAAAAGGAAATACTACATCTAAACCCTATTAGAAGTCATCACTCCATCAATGTGGGATTATCCACTTTGTATTTTTAATATTATATTCTTCAGTATTTTTTTAAAAGAAATTATTTTTACACTAATATAAAATTTTGTTTTATATCCATCTGATTTTATTTTTTACAATTTTCAAGTGCAAAAATTTGAATTAACTCGAAGTTTTTTTTTATTTTATATTTAAAAATTCGTAGCTAAACATTTAGAAAAGTGGTATACTTAAATTAAATCGAGAAATTCTTCTCTATGCTCGAGAAAAAAAATGTGATGTATCAAAACTTTTTAAGGGTGAGTTTTGATGGACGATGCGTTAACTTGCGGTTAGTCTAAAAACAGTGGTGACAGTAAGATTAAATATTATAACAATACTGTAGTGTAAGATAAAAAATAAGCTAAACGTATTGTCCATCCAAACTTACACTAAACATTTTAATTAAAAAAAAGTTTATATACATTTTTTTCCCAAACTCACCATAATTTAGCATTACTTAAAAAAATCGTGAAAAAGTATTTTTGAGAATTGTGATTTAAGTTTTTATATTTATTAAAATTATTGTGAAAAATAAATAAAATGTCTATTTAAGATATATAATATTATAAATTAAAGATAAAGTTAGCTTAAATAATATTTAAATTCGCTATTATGATGATATATGGAATCTTAATTTTAAAAATTTTAAGCAAATTAATATATTTTTTTGTAAAAACTAATTTGAGGATATAAATCATGTTTTAGATATTAAAATCACACATAAACACATTTCTTATAAATTAATAAAACTTCAGAAGTAATGGAATAATTTATTCAAATTCCAAAATATCTTTCATTTATGGTATTTGTGATATTACCACAATGCCATGTAAACATTATTTTAGTATTAACAAATATTCAGTTTAAAATTATAGTACAAATATGAAAATTATGGTAATTTATTGCTAATATTGCAATATATAAAGCATAAATTTTAAATACATTTTAAAATTATATTATGGTAATTTAAATGCATAAATTTATTGTTTGTCGATTTAAAAATTTAGGTTAAACACATTTTGGAATTTAAATTTGACAATTTTTCTCACATTGAGGCCTCGACTTTTTTTATTCAAATTAAGCTTTTAATTTGACAATTGTTTCAACATCAATGTCTAAACTTTTTTTTGTCCAAGTTAAACCTTGAACTTGGCAAATATTTTCACATTGGGACTTCAACTTTTTTATTCAAGTTGGTCCTTAAAAACCCTAAAGTTCAAGCCTTAATATGAGATTAATTACTAAATTCAGGACCTAGCTTAAATCATTAAAGGTTCAGGCCCTAATGTAGAAAAAATTACCAAATTCAGGCCTCAAATAATGATTTAACCCCAAAAATTATATTATTTGAATGGGCGTTGTTGTCATGATTGGCCCTGAATACCAAAAAAAAATTTAAATTTGATACTTATATTATATTATTATGTTTCAATTTAATCGGATATTTTATTTGAATAAATACAATATTACCCATTAAATGAAAGTTCAGATACTAGTCGTAACAAATTGTAACGTTAACACTTTGGATAATGATATTAAATTCAAATTTTAATATTTACATCACTTCTTTCTTATTCTAAAATTATGATTATTTTAATAAAAATATGTGATGAAAATGAAAACCCCTTTTCATAGTTCAATGCTAAACTCGTGGATGACCAAATATATATATAAAGGGTCATAAGCTTAAGTACATGTAACTAGTTAAGCCACAACCCCCTAAAAGTTAAAATACAACATTTCCTTAAATGAGCCAAAGCCCCACCATTGACCATTATAGGTTAATATACTATTTGGTATAACTTGATTTCAATATTTAATTTAGCATTTTAATTTTTTTTTGTCTTTATTAAGTATTATGTTCTTTACTAGAACATACATGTCAAATATTTATTGGGCCTAAACATGTTCATGGGTCGGGTCATTCATCCAGGCCCAAAAGGCCTACTCAAAAAAGGGAGGATTTGAACAAAATATGAAGCCCGAAAAATAGACTTAGGCCTTGGGAAAGATTTTTTGGCTTGAGCCTAGCTCGGCCAAAGTATTATGTTATAAAATAATATTATATTAATTATATATGTTGAATAATAATTATATATATTTATATTAAATTCTTAATCCAATAACAATTAAACTTATTGTCCAATACTTGAAAAACTTACCCAACCCGAAATATATAATTTTATATTTATATTTAATACAACAAAATATTTATTATATTTATTTGTATTTTTTAATATAATAAAACATTTATTATATTTATGGTAGTATTTTTTAATATAAATATTTTTTAATGTGTTAGAAAAATTTTATTTTAGCTATTTTTAATGCATTTAGTGTATTATATTTTTAAAAAAATTAATTTTAAATAAAAAATAATCTAAAAAAATTAAATTTGGGTGGGCTAGGATTGAGCAAAAAGTAAGCCTATTTTTTTGACCAGGCCAATCTCGAGCTTGAAAAAATAGTTTAAATACCTTGCATTGGCCCAACTCAGGTCCAGCCTGGTTTATGAATACATCTAATTAGACTATATGATATCATTTAATGTGAATACTAATTTAAACATTAAAATCAAACTCTAAGTACCAAATTGAGAAATTGTATATTAAGCGTGTCAGTTTAGGGCAGGCGAAAAAAGCATATACCATAATTGATATATGTCCAAACAAAGACAAGAACATGTGTGGTTTTACATGAATGTCCCCTAACTGGTATCATCAAACTAAAATTCGAGGGTGGAATTTTTCCTTTCTTTTGATTCCATTCATAATACTTTTGTCTTAACCCTAAAGCATTTGTCTTTGTCACTGACTCATTCATTGCCCTTCTATTTTTGTTTGTTCATATCCTAGTTGCCACCCTTTGTCTCTCCCAATAATTTTTATATTGTCGATTGAGTCTTAACTCCATTAATATGGATATTATTGTTAATGTAAGAGAATATAAGTTTGAATGCGTTGAAATATATTATCTTCCTATTTATGGATTGAGAAAAAATTATGAGTAATTCTAGATATTGTGTTAAAAAAAATCTTTACGGATAATTTTTTTTTATTAAATTATAAGCTTAGATTGGAATTTTACAAGGTTGTTCAAGGACAAGGGGATGAAATCAAATGGAAAAATCCATGCAAAATTGATATTTACACAGTAGTTTTTTTATCCAAGTGCCTCTTCATTGTTTCTCAATGAACCATGTTGAATATAATAAATAAATGAAAATGAAGGATCAAATTTTATATAAAGTTGCATTCTTGAAGGGTTTAATGTTAATTTTCTATAATTGGGTTATTTCTAGTTTTATTATTTTCCAAAATATGTATCTTATTTTATAATTATTATTAACTTCTTAATTAAGTTTGATGTCACGAGACAAAAGTGAGAATAACTTAAATGAGGAAATCTGGAATATAACTTTATACATTTTAAATGAATTATATTATTACGGTGCCATTTTCATTTTTTTTAAACTAATTAGGTTTACTCTAATTTTATATATTTTGCATATATTTTGTTATTATTATTAATTTTCAAATCATATGTTTATTTATTTATTGTATATTATTTTTAAACACACACATATATTCTAAATACATGATTTTTATATGCATATACGTGTGTGATAGTATTACAATTCTATCAACTTTTTCGGTTCTAAATAAACCTTTTCTCATAACTTGTAAAATATTTTGTTCCTTTTAAACATAGGAGCCCATGACATTTATATACCTTCACATTTTTTATATAATAAAACAATTTTTTTTAACATGAAAAAGGAAAAAAATTGTATAATATTTATCCAACTCTAATAAAAATGGTACGATGTATATGCCACATCATCAAATGTACATAAAATTATTTTGACAAACAAAACTCACATTGAAAAAATTGGTTTCACTATTGAAAAGTCACATTTAAATTATAGTAGAGTTAGATTGATTTAATTAAAAAATCATTAAAAATTTAAAAAATTAGTTCAACTATAAATTCAATTGGTTTATACTAATTTTCGAGCCAGTTAATTTAATTTTATTCTCCGAACTGATCTGGCCAACATCATTAAAAAAATTAAATAAAGAAAAAGGAGATGTCATAAACTTTACCAAAAATGAAGACTCGGTGAAAAGAAGTGATTAAGAAAGAATAAATATAAATATCATAATATAAGATTTCTCTTAGGTTATTTTTGGTGTCTAATCTAAGATCCATTCGGCCATGTCAGTGTCACTACCACAGTGCTCTCAACCAAGATGGAGATTGGTGAAAAATAATAGTTTTAAAATCCATTACTACTGATAACGTTGTTAGGTTGGCAATTACACATAGTAAGTTTGAGGTTGTTGAACCATCTCCCCTCAGCTAATTAACTGTCCCCTCAAAAGAACCTTTATATAAAGTGAAGGGTTGTCACAAAGGACAGTACTTAATAATATCTTTTGGTAATGGCAAAGGTATTAGCAGAAGAAAAAGGACCAGCAAATGGAAGAGATGATGACTATACTGAAGATGGAAGTGTGGATCTTAAAGGCAGGCCTGTGTTGAGATCTATAACTGGAAGATGGAAAGCTTGTTCTTTCATTGTGGGTAAGTATTATAAAAACCAATGCATATACAGTGTTTGAGAGAAACCCAGAAAGCTATGTATGTATTTGCAGGATATGAAGTGTTTGAGAGGATGGCATATTATGGAATAGCATCAAACCTAGTGGTGTATTTGACGAGGGAGCTGCATGAAGGAACAGTGAAATCTTCGAACAATGTTAATAACTGGGTTGGAACAGTGTGGATTACACCAGTTTTAGGGGCTTATATTGCGGATGCTCATCTGGGTCGTTACTGGACTTTCCTTATTGCCTCTGCCATTTATCTCTCGGTAGCTTCTTTCTCTCCTTTTCTTACACAATACCTAGAATTAATATTGAAATGCATAGTATTTTTATTTATACAAAACCCTCCCCAACCCATAAATAAGAGAATAATAAGTTTCAGCGCTCTTAAACCCGCGTCAATCGAGCAAAGATTCAACCAGCTCCTATATATTTCTTTTAAACACTCACTAACTATGAATATTTATATGTATCTATTTGTATACTAAAATATAAAATTTAGTTCATCTTCATCCCCTCAAAATAAATTTCATATATTTACTAAATAAAATTAAAATAAATATTAATTTGATCCAAATCTTACAAATAATTAACATAAGTATTGATATAAAATCATTTTATGTTTATATATCCATACGGATATAATTATTTTTATCTAATATAAAAATAAATTAATATATTTATTTCTTTAAATGAATATATAATTGAATCCAAATTCGTATAATTAAATCAAATCGAAGTTCATTGATCTTGCTCATTTGTTTATAACATAAATTAAGTATATCTGGTTTTTTCATATCAACTGATAGCATTGAAAAGTAAGTTTTTTCTATGTTTAATGTCTTTGTGACCAATATTTTCATAATCGAATCGGTCGGTCGAATTGGTTGATTCATAAATTGGTACAAATTAATTGAACTGACAAAACTAGTTAAACCGAATATTTTTAATACTTTTTTTATAAATTTTTAATAATTTATTTGATTTGAACTGATAAAATAAAGTATCAATAATATAATTGATTCGACCACGGTTTTGATTCCAATTTTTTTTTAAAAAATTTCAAATTCATGGTTTTAATTTTTTTAAGAGGAATTCATAGTTTAATTGGAAGTTTAGGCTACTAGGTGAAGCCTAGGTGGGTAGGTCCTTTGCCACATGAAAAATTGTAATTTAGGGTGCAATTGATAAATGGTTGTTTGTCTCATTCTTTACTTATAAAGTTGAGGGTTCAATCCCTACTCACAAAAATAGAGTACAATTCATGATTAATCTTTTATTATATTAAAAGAAATAAAATATTTAAATTATTATATTAATAAATTTAACTTTATAAAAATTAAAATTTATTATCATTAATTTTTATTAATATAACAAGTTGTTTTTATACGTAATTTTTTGATTTATCAAACAATACTTTAATCACTCTCAAACATTAATTAAATCCTTTTGTAGCTCTTTGACTAAAAGGAAAATTATAATTTTAGCACTCACAATTAATAATTCAATTTAAACTTTTTTAACATAAATTTTTTTATTTTTACCCTCAAAATTTATAATTTTATATCAGTCACCCAACACAAAATTCCTAATTTCCTTAAATCTGTATCATTTATTTGTAAGTGAAGAAGAAAAAAACTATGACCTTAGTGATTGGCATTGGTTGTCCATCCATTTTACTTTCATTATTATGATATTTAAAAATTAAAAAAAAAAGAATCTAGACTTGTTATAAAGTGATGAAATTTTCTCATTCATGTTAATTCAAGATAAGATAGTTTTGTTCCTATTATGAAATTGCTAAATTATTGTTAAAAAATGTGCAAAGATAATTTAATCAACATAAAAAGAGAAATTGCTAAGTGTTCTTTTATACATATTTTTGTACTTAAATAAATATATTTACATCCGATATTTATATCGTAGTGGAGTGTTGTTGGCCAATGGCTAAGCTCGATCCATGCATGATTGGCGACATGAATTCCTGAGATCATGGGTTGTGGGGAAGAACTATTTAATGAGACTAAGACATGGTTGATTTTAAATTTTAATTGTGAAACCAGACAATGTTTGATTATCAGTTTAATGCAGTTGACTTGACATGTCTTCCCCCATGTCCCTTCCCATCCCCATAGATGAATCTTTTGATGTCATTTCAGTTACCTCTTTCCCAAGTAATCTGTAAGTTTCAAACCCAAACAGTGAGACATAAAGAAAGCATTTACATGTGCGTATACACACCATTCTCGTGTTCGATCCAATGCCATGCTTGCACTGATGAATTTTCATTTTCATTTTAGATGGGATAATGATAATAATTTTGTTTAAACATGTATGGGAAAATAAACAGGGAATGTGCCTCTTAACCCTAGTAGTTTCAGTGCCTGCCTTGAGGCCTCCATCATGTGGTCATGGCTACAAAGCAATAAACTGCAACAAGAGAGCCTCGGGTTTCCAAAAAGGCATATTCTACTGTGCACTATACATAATCGCAGTAGGAACCGGTGGAACCAAGCCTAATATTTCCACCATGGGTGCCGACCAGTTCGATGACTTCGAGCCTAAGGAAAGGGTTCAAAAGCTGTCTTTCTTTAACTGGTGGATGTTTAGCATTTTCTTTGGCACCCTCTTTTCCAACACTTTCTTGATCTACATACAAGACAATGTGGGGTGGAGTTTGGGTTATGGCATTCCAACAATTGGTCTCTTGGTCTCTGTCTTGGTGTTCTTAGTGGGAACTCCATTCTACAGACACAAATTGCCTTTGGGCAGTCCGTTTACCAGGATTTTCCAAGTGCTTGTGGCTGCAGTTAGGAAGTGGAACATGCCGGTCCCGACCGACCCAAAAGAGCTTCATGAGCTTAGCTTGGAAGAGTACTCGAAGTCTAAGCAATTCAGAATTGATTACACCCCTTCTTTAAGGTTGGTTCTCTCTGTTTTTAGCAGCTTATTAAGAACTTCATTAAGGTTTGACTGATTATAACTGTATTTTCTCTGTAGATTCCTTGACAAAGCAGCTGTAAAGACTGGGCCAAACTCAGTATGGAAGCTGTGTCCGGTGACTCAAGTCGAAGAAACTAAGCAGATGGTAAAAATGGTCCCCATTTTGGTAGCAACATTCATTCCAAGCACTCTAGTAGCTCAGATGGGAACATTGTTTATCAAACAAGGAACCACCCTCGATCGTAGCATGGGTCCTCATTTCCAAATCCCCCCAGCTTGTCTCACAGCGTTTGTTACGATCTTCATGTTGATCAGCATTGTTCTATATGACCGGTACTTTGTTCCAATAGTGAGGCGTTACACCAAAAATCCCAGAGGCATCACCTTGCTTCAAAGAATGGGAATCGGCATTATCTTGCAGATCATCGTTATGATAATTGCTTGCTTTGCTGAAAGGAAAAGACTCAGTGTAGCTCGAGAGCATCAGAAACTGGGTGCATATGATTCTATTCCTCTCAGTATTTTCATACTTCTACCCCAGTTTGCCTTGGTAGGGGTGGCTGATGCATTTGTGGAAGTTGCAAAGCTAGAATTCTTCTATGACCAAGCACCAGAGGGGATGAAAAGCCTCGGAACCTCTTATTTCACTAGCAGCATTGGGATCGGGCATTTCCTTGGTAGTTTTATTTTGACGACAGTTTCTGATATGACTAAGAGGCATGGTCATAGAGGATGGATATTGGACAACCTCAACACCTCTCACCTGGACTATTATTTTGCCTTCTTGGCTGCACTAGGCTTCTTAAACTTCCTCTTCTTCTTGGCTGTGGCCAAACTTTTTGTTTATAATGCTGATGTGAAAGAATCCAACACAGGATTGCAGGAAGCCACGGATGCTTCACAGAACAAAGCTTCAAGTAAAGTCGAAGCCTTAAGGGCTGGTACAAGTTACTAATATCACATGTAATTCCAGTTCATGGCTGTTATAATGGTATTGTACAAGTCAAAAATAACTTTGCTCATGTAATGATGAAAATGCCCCATCCAAGTTCAATTAGTTGCTGCCAAACTCAAAAGAGCTCATATGACTATTACAATACAGATATACAGAGAAAGAGCAAGTTCTACCTTCTAAAACAGGACTAGTCTATTAAGTTATTGGTCATTCTTCAGCTAAAAAAATTCAATCATCATTATTTAGTTAGTTGACAAAAGGCTGCAACTTACATGCTGCAATTGATTCTAAAAGCCATGTATGACCAATGACTTGTCCACCTAATTTTGTGGCTATATCCTGTGCTTCACTAACCCTCTGCCAAATAATTGTTACTTCTTCTCCTAACTCAGATCCTTGAGGTGCATCCAGGTTATACACAACAACCATCTTTGTTTGAGCTGTCTGTTCACCATTTTTGTGTGCCACTAGTTCCTCCATTCTTCTCAAAACAATACCCCCTGCAGTGACAACTAGATTTTGAAGATCTTCCTTGTAACCAGACACAAAGTCACCCACAAAATAAAAGCTAAAGCCATCAAAGAGCTTTGGTGCCTGCAATAGAAAGAAGTTAATTATTTGCAAAAGTAACATCACCAACTTGAAAAACTAGCACACTTGAGCTCATAAGAGTAAGACTCACATTATCCAATACCCTGAGTCTGCCAGTTTTAGGACCATCACAACACCCATGGTTGTCAAGACTAACTTCATAAGGTTCTTCATTCAAAGGATAGATTGCTTTCACACATTCCTTTATCCCTGTAAAGTCAAGCTTGCATATCAATTTTTGGATAGTGATTGAACTTTAACTAAGCACAAATGGAACAAAGGAAAAGAAAAATGAGGCCCATGGATAGAGTGGAAAAAGAACAACTCACTCACAATTTAATTTAAGAACCCACTTCCCGTTTGAAATGGCCATGAGAACTTTAAGTGTCCTAGTGCATGCACCATTCTCATCTGTAGAGGCAATCACATGAGTGACATCCGGCCTCCAAAACTTGGATACAGTTACACCAATCATTTTTGCAAACTTGACCAGAAGAAACTGCAATAAAATAAAACAACAAATAACTAAATAAATACCACATGAGAGTAAATTGCTGGGAAAAGAAAAGCCCATTAAGGGTATTCTATCAATGAAAGAATTTCCAAATTAGATTTTGCGTATCCATTTCATCAATCATGAAACTTTTAACACCAAAAAGAATCAATTAAAGAGAAATTTCAGTACTTGCAAAAATATCATCAGTATACGAGTTTACCTTTCAGCACAATAAAACACATACGCAAGTCAAAGATATAATTATTAAAAAAGACAACTACCCAACAGTAAAATGGGTTTCATCTAATCTAACCTTCTCCTCAGGAGACAAAGCAGATCCACAGAAAACCCAATCTTTTTTATTCTCTGGCTGGCCCCAAAAAGTGTTGGATTTCAGCTGGCCACTGCATGCAGAACCGCAATCAGTTTACTCTCCAGACAATTCAATAACCAGTTTAAGATTCCATAACTGGAAACTTCAAATAGTTTGGCTTTTTTTGCCATTTCTTTCTTCTTAAGAGAAAGTAAATGAAAAATAAAATAGTTAAGTCCCTCAAAAAGCATGCAAAGGAGTTATACACCTGCATAAGACATCTAAGATATCTTAATTGATTAATTACCTTTCAATTGGCACTTTATCATCAGCAGATAGACAGTTTCCAGGCTTCTCATTTGGGAACTTGGCTGCAGAATGGGCCTTTCTAGACTTCTCACTTGGAAACTTGACTGAAGAATGGGCAGGACAAAGCACAAGAAAGTCCTCCTATAAGAGACGAAAAAACTTGTAAGCAAAAAATAGAAATTGCAAAGCATACAAAAGGAAAAGCAAAACATCAAAGAATCAAAGCATATCTCATATAAAATATGGTACAGCAGAATTACATAGTCCCATCGACATTTTGGAATCTCTTTTGCACAAGGGAAATGATAGCTTCTGCGGCAAGACTTCACATAACAGCCAAGTGCTGCACCCTTTAGTCCACATCTGCTGCACTTCAGCTTTGCACCCCTTGCCAGTTCTGGTTTAAGGTTCTTAACATTGTCACCAACAAAATACACTTGAGGTGCCCTGCATTTGAAGACAATATAAGTGTATTTCTAGCAGCAAGAAAGCTACAACAAAAAGAAAAGGCTAACCGTGTCAAAATAAAACATTACCATAATATATAAACAAGTTACACTGAAAATACCATCTTCCCCAACAAAAACCCATAATTTCCCTTTCACTTAAACATTATACAATTCAAAGTTTCCAATAAAATACCATTCAATACACGAGCTGTGAACATGTATAACATTTGAGCCAAATGATGCATCTCCTGTTACTGGTTTTCCATTGATATAATGTAACATCATTCCAGTGGCCTGGGAAATTTATAAGAATACAAGCTCTGGTAACTTCCTTATATGAGGAAAGTCAAAAAATTTCAAAATATTATCTTCAAGATAAATTTTAATAAAAGGGAGAATCAAGTAATGTTCAACAGGACCTTACCTCAGAGATTTTAGAGGACTGGCAAAATTCACAAATAGCCCTATTTCCATTCATGTTCTCTGATGTCACAAGCAAACCAGTACCAGCAAGAGATGCTCCATTTTGAGATCTTAATTGACAATCAGAAGTCACAATGTTTTGAGCTTGCGGATCTGATTGACAATGATCCATGGTTTTTGCACCCCCATCTACTGTCCCATAGTTCAACCTCTTTTGTCTCTTGGAATCACTTAAATGACCATCAATCCCTAAAACAGAATCATTCTGCTTCAGACTTACCATATCATCAAAATTTCTCTTCCCCGCTCCCTTGGCTGGAAAGTTTTCAGGACTCTGAGAAATCATTGAGAGACTGTGAGCAAGTAAAATTATAAACAAACAGATGCAACAAAATTCAAAATGCTCCACAAGAAATAGTATAAACATAAGCAGTCTAAAGACCGAGGGTAGTGTTACACAGCTACAAACATAAATGGTATAAACAAAGTTAAAGAATTTATGCATCCAGCCATAACATAATGTAGGAAAGGTGAATTCTTACATGCTCGCTATCATTGTCAGAGACCTTTGTATCACCATAGGAAGGCGGGCTGAGGGATGCTTGATCAGCTTGGCTCATGATGATCTGCCTATTCCTAGACTCTTGAGATGCCCCTATTTGTTTATTGGAAACTGATCGTAACAAATCAACTCCATCTTTGTTAGGAGTCTCGTATCCTACATCTGTAGCACGCCTTTGCATGCTGCACTTATCAAATTTTTCATTTTTGCCAACCCCATCTTCAATGGAATGAGAAAGGTTGGCAGAAAATGCAGAATCCAAACTTCTATAGATTCCTACTATATTTTCCATGAAGGTCAAAGGCCTTAGATCTGCAGCCAACACAGCCATTTTTCATCCATAAAATGAAACTCATAATACAAAACAAAAAACAATTTCCAAATAATCATGGAAAAGCAGAGAGACGTTCATCCTAATACCTACCAATAAAATTAAGTATTATCTACTTAAAATTTAATTTAATTTGGTTTTAAAATTAATAGACTAAAAATTAAACTCAAATTAACTAAACCAAAAATAATCCAAAACATGAAAACCGATATTAATCCAAAAATTTTAAACCACAAATGGACTCAAACTAAATCCGTCAACTCAATAAGTCCAGAAATAAGATAAACCTAAATATTAACCTTCTTTAGCTCCGCCGCCTTTTTTCGGAAATGAAAAATCAAAGTAAATAAATGAAATGTACCTCGATTTGCGCATTGAACTTTGCAAATAGGGCACTCTGAACCAAACTCAGTTCTTGCGACGCACGAACTGCAATATTTTCGGAAAGAGAAAAAATTAAACCCAAGCAATGAATAATCAAAACTCGAAATTGAGATGGAGAAGGAAAAGACAGTAACTCGCAGAACAAATGATCACATGGGAGCAACAATGGCCGCTTAAACAAGTTCAAACTGCAAAAAAAAAAAACCAGAATTTAAAATGATAATAAATCCAAATTCCGAAACTCAAAAAAAAAAGGGCAAAAATAACATAACACGAACCAGAGAGGACACTTAAGCTCGAGACCCAGTTTTTGGAGATGAAGAACCCAAGGATTCATGGCTCTGCTATTATTCTGCTTAGTCGAAAAGCTCATTCTTTGAGAACTCTAAAACTAAACCCCAAAATGCTCTCTTCTGAGAGTGAATTAAAATAAAATAAAAAAGGAAAGCGAGGGGTTTTCAGGGTTGGGATTGGTTAATACGTTTATAGAGGAAGCTCTAAACGACAGAGAGACCTTTCGCATCTGATTGATGTGGGTGGATATGTTTACACGTGGACGGCTGAGATTTGTCAGGTAAGACAAAGGCGGCCTTTGAGATTTGTAGTTGGCGGAACTGAATGGGTTTATGCTTTTGAAGTTCCCCCGCGTTTTTTTTTTCTTTTCTGTGTTAATGATCTCCCGCGCTTTCGTCATTGATTTTGAAAGGATTCCTCACATTTCCCGCGAATTTATTTATTTACTTTTATTTTTCAATTTTAGAAATCTATGTCTATGGACTACATTGAATTCAAATCGTGTTCAAAACAAAAAAAAGTCTGTTACCCTAGCACGAGAGAAGTTTGACGCTTTGGCAAGTTTTTAGGTTTTTCTTCTGTCTTTTGTTTTCTTATTTGATAGATGGCAACTGCTTCACTTTCTAGTGATTTTACATCATCACGTGGTACTCTGGCTTGATTCCCTTGTCTGCAATCAATGGAAACTGGGTTGGCGAGGTTAACAATTAATGAAGATGAGGAGGTAATCTTACAAATTCAAGATGAGATGATTTCAGATGGAGATGAGGAAATATTCAAGTTAGTGGGTTGTTTCTTAATAGCTAGTATCATTCACTTTCTAGCTATGAAAAGTACTATGGCAAATATTTAGCATCCCGTTCGGGATGTTCAAATTCTAAATTTGAGAGAAAAGCATTTCTTGTTCCAATTTTATCATGTTATAGATATGGATAGGGTTTTGAAAGGGGCGCCTTGGACATTTAATTATCACCTACTTATGTTACACAAATTATAGTAGGGGGAGGACCCTTTAAAAGTACCATTATTCCTAACGCCTTTTTGGGTACAGATTCATGATGTTCCTGTTGGCCTATTTTTTGAATATTTGGCAATGCAATTGGATAATTTTGTAGGGAGCTTTATTGAATATGATGGTTTGAATCTGGGGAAAGAAAATAAAAACTATATGAGAGTTAGAGTCTAGATTGATGTTCGGTACTCGTTGTAGGACCAAATTTATGCTCGGGACCAATAAGCAGAGCTCAGAACACCAACCATCCAATTAGCATCCACTAAACTGACCACTAACTCCTAAACTACCCCACTAACTCCATCACCCCATTAAGCCACCCCACTAACTCCATTACCCTATTTGTCACCATGGAAGGAGGCAATCAATTGTAAAATTTGGCTATAAAAGCCATTCAAAACTATTGTAAATGGGGTTGGTTTTTTGAGATTAATCAAAGATCAAAGCAAAAGAGGTTTTTTTTTGTCTATTCTCGTTTTAAGTTCTTTGTTTGTCTATTTTTTCATTTCAATTTTATTTTATTTTTTATACGAAAGTAAAAATAAAGAGAATAAGCTTACCCATTCTAAAATTACCGAAAAAGGGTTTTTTTGAGGTTCGGTTGCCGTGTACGGTGGCGCCAATAGTGGCTCATGGGGGTCTGATGACCGGAGCAAGGTCGAACTGATGGCCGGATTTAGATGGGAGGGGGAGAGTATTATTATTATTATTATTATTATTATTATTATTATTATTATTATTATTATTTTATTACTTTTACTATTATTTTATATATATTTATTACCATTATTTATTTATTTATTATTAGTAACATATTGTTATTTTTATTATTTTTTTTTATTATAATGGCACTATATTAACTAGTTTTGTACTGTTATTACATTCATCACTTCTGTTATTACTACTGTTCTTAATTTTCTTTATGCTTGCTATATTTTAGGTATTAATATATTTTATTAGGGTTATTATATTGCTATTTTCATATTGCATGTTATCATTTTTTTAAGTTTCAGCCACCCAAATTCATTTTATTCAAAGATTTATCCTTGATTGTTTTCAAAATAAAGGCAATGTTCGATATTTAGGATCCACGGGAGGATTGTGCCCTAACTTACTGGGTTCTAATTTTCCTCGTTGAATCTAAATAACCGAGTACCCTTCTCAAATTTAATTGTATGAGGTTCGAATAAAAAACCTATTCTTAAAAATTCGGGATGTTACACCCTAACTCACTGGGTGTGGCGTGGCATTATATTGAGGATAATGATTTCCAAAATCAAGGAAATATTCAGTATTTGGGAGTTCTGAGAGATTGCGTTCTAATTTACTGAGCATCAATTTTTCACAAGGCTCGGATGACCGAATACCCTTCTCTTGAACCTCCTTACATGAATTGTAAAATCGAAGACCAACTTAATTCCGAAGGTCTGAAATGTTGGACCCTAACTTACTGGGTATGGCATTCTTTCCTTCGAAATGAGCAGGTATTTACATTTTATTCGAATAATCCCGATTTTCTTTCAAATAAAAGGATTGTACTCTAAAATCTTTTCAAATTTCGACATCAAGACATCAACTAATCAAATAGGTACCAATTTCTGGGCGTTACGAGGGTGCTAATCCTTCCTCGTACGTAACCGACTCCCGAGCCCATTTTCTCAAACTTAGCAGACCAAAAAGAATTATTGTTTTAACCAGATGTTTTATTAAAATGATTGATTTTAAGGTGGCCCAATCTTACCTTGGAAAAGATTGGTGGCGAGTCCATTTTTGTTTTTAAGTCGACTCCCGTTTTTCAAATTTAAAATGGTTTCGACAGCTTGGCGACTCCGCTGGGGACCTATAAGAGAGTTAAGCCGCAATTTGATTACTTTTTGTCTTTTGTCGAAAGTTGAATCTGGTTTTGAGTCTACGATCCTCTTATTGCATTTCATCTGTTTGGTGTTATGTTTTTCCGGCATTTTTTTTAAGTTCTTTTATATATTCTGTCATGGCATTGCATGACCGCTGTGGTCATACCTCTTAAGTAGGAGTGAGAAGCTATTTCCTTCGTGAGGTTTTCACCTCCGTGCAACCATAGGGAAATGTATCCCCCTGAACCAAACTCGGTCTATATGAGCCTATAATGGGTGAGGATCGAGGAATCTGCTGGTTCAGGTGCCTCAACTCTAGAACCAAACCACATATAGAGGAACCCTAAGGGCCCACCTTTGGAAGAACTACGCTAAACCCTAGTGATTACCCCCAATAGGTGCTTATTTCTATTTTCTTTACTTTGAGTTATGTTTCTGATATATGATACTAACTTGCTGTGTTGTTTTGCCATATTTGCATGTCATTCCACATTTGAAAGGTGTCAATTCGTGTTCAATTTTCTGAATTAGAAAGCTCGTCATGGGGAACAAATTTCTTGATAAGATAAAAAATAATGCGGATGTCCGTAAATGGTCAGAGATAACACAATTAGAGAAGGGAGACAGCCTAGCTAAGGGATACAAATCTGAGTTATGAGATTATACTCGCATTAGCGTGACTCAAAATAATCATCAAGAATTGAATGAGATATGGGATCAGTGGGATGATGAGGCTAAACAATTATTCTACTGCAACTATGGAGATTTACCGTACCTACTTGGTATCAAAATAGACGAACACTTGTTCCGGGCCCTTGCTCAGTATTGGAACCCTGCATATAGCTGCTTCACGTTTGGGAGAGTGGATTTAGTACCCACGGTGGAGGAGTATACAGCTTTATTAAATTGTCTGAAGGTACAAGTCAATAAGGCCTATTCGAGAGCTGCTTATGTTCCGGCGTTTTCGAAAAAACTAATGAATATTATTGAAATGAGCGAACAGTGGGTTATGGCAAGGATCAAGCAGAAAGGGGAGTGTAAGTGTATCCCATGGAAGAATTTGCAAGATTTGATCCTAACACATCCTGATATAAAGAAGAAAGTTGACGTCTTTGCCTTGAGTATCTACGGGTTGATGCTCTTCCCTAGGGCATTGGGATATGTTGATGAGGCGGTCACGGATTTATTCAGCCGACTAGATAAGGGAGTCACACCAGTTCCTGCAATTTTAGCTAAGACATTCAGATCCTTGAATGCGTGTAGAAGGACTGGCGAGGGCAGATTTATAGGGTGTGCACAGTTATTGTTAGTATGGTTTCACAGTCATTTTTGGAAGATAGATAAAGGTCATTATCGAGCTTTCTTTGGAGATTATTCCTCATTAAAGGAGATAGCAGCTACATCCAGAATAGGTGACATATCGAAAGAAAACTGGATCGCGCTCATGCGAAATCTCTAAGGATAGGACATTGAATGGAAAGCACCTTGGTGGATGCCTAACAAAATTCTCTTTCGATGTGGAAGTTTCGATTGGGTCCCTTTGCTTGGGATCTGGGGAGCCATTGGATATGCTTCCTTACTCGTGCTTAGGCAATATGCAACAAGACAGTTCATACCGGTAACCCATGGGCTTGCTCAATGCGAATTTTCGTATAAGAGAGACTACAAGAAAAGGGTTAAAGAGATTTCTAATGCTTGAAACCAGATTCGTCGAATGGAAGGGTTGGCTGCAGATCCGATGACGACCCCTGAGTATGATGGATGGTTGAGTAGACGAGTTAACGACAATATCTCTGGGTCGAGTTTAGAGGGTGCTCAACCGATAGAGGAGTATTTGCGAGTAGTTCCCTCCGAATTGGAAATTATAAAATAGGATTTTGAGAAGAAAAGTTCAGAGTTGGGGAAAAAGATAGAGCAACTCGAAGTGGTGAAGGTATATCTAAAATTGGACATTGACGTCCAGAAATTAGACGCCGAGAAACTGAGAAAGGGGAAAAAGAAAGCTGAAGAAGACTCGGACAGTCTGAAGAATGATTACAATGAACTGCATATGTCGATGAGAACTGCCGGGTTGGGAAAAACATCGAAGCAATGGCAACGAGAAATCCAAGAAGAAAAGTCTCAGGCCGACCAATGGAAGAGGAAGTTTTGTGATGCTCGAGCACGAGAGGAAGCCCTGAAAAGAACTACATCAGAGAGCCAAAGCAAAAATAAGACGTTAAGATCTCGTATAACAGAGTTAGAAAATACATTGCATCAGTATCGTAGTCGCAACTCTATAATGGAATTAAAGGCTAGCTTAAGTGAGATCGAGAATCTAAAGGGGAAAATAGAAGAAATTGATGCTGCGCTACAGAATTGTGAACACCGAATTGAATCACTAGAAGTAAATAGTGAACAACTGGCGGAGCAACTTCACTGGTCTCAGAATAAGGTTCGAGATAGAGATCACCTCATGGGAGAAGCTATAGTTCAGATTCGAGAAGGAGCAGAACATTTACAAATCCTGGCAGGCCAAGCTAATGTATTAAGTGTAAAATATGAGTCAGTATCGAACCGAGGCCAAGAGCTGGCTGAACTTCTTAAAAAAGTTAGAACTCTGGGCATAAGGGCTAGGCCGTATATGTAGTCTATTTTTTATGTAAAGGATTTTGTCTTTTAGTAAAGTTATTCTAAATAAAATTGAATCAGATTGACATATTTTTGCATTTGCATTGCATAGCATCATAAACATTAAGTTACACAAAAGAACCCTATTAATTAGTAATAATTTATCTAGTTACCCTGGAACATTGCTACTATACACGGAGGAAAACAAGGGATATGGATCAGAGGTTAGAGAAATTAGAACAAATGCAAAAGGAGATGCAGGAGTAACTACAAGCTCAGATGCAAGAATAGCTGGCTAGGATCCAGCAGGAGGTGAGGGATCAAATGCTGGAGTCCCAGAAAAACATGCTGGATCACAGAACAACATGATAAGCCAGCTGACACAGCTGCTGAAAGGCGGGTCTGACAAAAGGAAAAGCCCTATGGGTGATATTGGGAATGACAATGAGGATTCCGCTTGTCCTACAAGTTTGTGCTAGTGAACATACAAACACAACCACCAAGGGAGTCTGTTAATGTCCAGCTTCTCTATCAAACTGGTACCTCGGCACCAGTAAACTTCCCAGCAGGATCGAGCACTAACCCTGGAGATAATCTGGCAAACCCTCAGGTCTCTGACTTCGACGGCGCAGCAGAGGTGGAAAACACAAAGGCTGAGGTCCCAAAACGATTTGAGGATCGATACAAATGGTTGGAGGAAAAGTTCAAGGAGTTAGAGGATGCTGATCATTACTGCGAAATCAATGCAAAGGAACTAAGTTTGGTCCCGGACTTAGTACTTCCCTCGAAGTTTAAAATGTCGGAGTTTGAAGATATAACGGAACCAATTGCCCTGAGGCTCACATTACGATATTTTGTCGAATGATGACGGGGTATGTCAACAATGATCAACTGTTATCCATTGTTTTCAGGATAGTTTGAGTGGGGCTGCAACGAAATGGTACAATCAATTGAGTATGACCCAAGTCAAGTCGTGGAAAGACCTAGCTCAGGCTTTCATGAAGCAGTACGACCATATAACGGATATAGCACCTAACCGGATCACACTCCAGAATTTAGAGAAGAAGCCAAGTGCAAGCTTCCGGCGGTATGCTCAGAGATAGAGAGAGGTCGCTACACAGGTCCAACCACCGTTGTTGGAAAAAGAAACAACCATGCTCTTCACTAATACATTGAAGGCACCTTTCAATAATCATATGTTAGGGAGCGCAACTAAGAGTTTCGCAGACATAGTGATGTTTGGCGAAATGATAGAAAATGCAATAAGGTGCAGGAAGATAGAAACGGGGGAAAGCACGAGAAGGTCAGCCCCGAAGAAAAAGGAAAACGAGGTAAGCAACGTGAGCTCAGGCTATTCAAAACTTGTCACCGTTAATCAATCAGGAATGATAGTCACAGGCCAGCAGGCCATACCAAGGCGAAAGCCTAACTCAATGCAGAATACAGAGAGGTTCCAGTTCACTCTTATACTAGTGACGTATATGGAGCTGTACAAAAAACTGTTCGATGCAAGCGTAGTGGCCCCTTTCCACTTAGAATTGTTACAATCCCCATACCCTAAATGGTATGATGGAAATGCTCAGTGCGAATACCACGCAGAGATTATAGGCCACTCGATAGAAAACTGTACCTTGTTCAAAAGGTGCGTAAAAAGGCTTATCAAATCAAGTGTTGTAAAATTCGATGATACACCTAGTACGGGAAATCCGTTGCCCAGTCACACTGATAAAGGGGTAAACGCGATAGTTGAGAATGTGAGGAGGAAAGCCAAGCTGAATATCGCGGAGGTGAAAACCCCATTGAAGCTAGTTTGGAAAGAAATGCAGAAGAGAGGTTTAGTCCCGCAAGGGTTGGGGAATAAAATCCAAGATACACGAAACTACTATGAGTTCCATTTTGAGAAAGATCACGAAATCCAGAATTGTATTGAGTTCAAAGCCCTAGTACAGGGTCTAATGGATAATAAGGAATTGAAGTTCCTCGAGTCTGTCGAAGAGGAGGATGTATGCTCTCTAGGAGGAGAGTCAAGTGAAGAAAGCTGCAGAGCCAGCAGTCCAGTGATAATTATTTCAAAGCCTAGAGTTAATGAAGTAGAAGCAAGAATCACACAAAGAGTTATAATCCAGAAGCCAACAGCTCCCCCTTGTAAAAATAGCCGTAGGGTGCTTTAGAATTATAATTGTAGTATAGCAGTTTCAGAGAAGGATGGTTCGATTGACACGCTAAACACAGAAGCCGAACCAGTAAAAGGGAAACTCGTCATGCTCAAGCAAGAAGTCGAGACATCAGAACCACTGGTTAATGAGCCAGTAATGGAAAATGAAGCTAATGAGTTCTTGAAATTCCTAAGACACAGCGAGTATAGTGTTGTGGAACAATTACACCAACAACCAGATCGCATATCGGTATTGGCTCTGCTGTTAAATTCGGAGGTCCACCGCAATGCATTGATGAAAGTGTTGAACGAAACCTATGTTGCGGATGACATTTCGGTTGACAAATTAGACCGCCTCGTCGGCAACATAAGCGCTGACAATTTCATCTCCTTCAGCGATGATGAGATACCTCTAGGGGGAAGGGGGTCTACTAAGGCTCTACACGTCACTACACGTTGCAAGGGGTATATACTACCTGAAATATTGGTCAATAATGGGTCCGAATTAAATGTATTGCCTTGGTCTACATTAAACCGTTTTCCTATAGATAGCTCTGACATGAAGACATGTCAGAACATAATGAGAGTGTTTGACGGCACAGAAAGGAAAGTAATGGGAAGGATAGAGATACCTCTCTAAATTGGCCCAAACACGTACGAGGTAGATTTCCTCGTGATGGATATTAAGCCTTCTTATAACTGTCTATTAGGAAGACCTTGGATTCACTCAGCTGGGGCAGTGCCATCCTTGCTGCACCAGAAGCTAAAGATGGTTATTGAGGGTCAGCTAATAATAATAAATGTGGAGGAGGACATTATTGCGTCAATTACCAGTGATGCACCCTACGTAGAGAATGACAACGAAGCAATTGAATGTTTATTTCGATCGTTAGAGTTTGTAAATGCAACGTTTGTAACTGAAGGAAGTAGGATTCCAATACCTAAGATATCAGGGGCTACGAAAATGAGCTTGCAACTGACAATTGAGAAAGGGGCGTTACCTGACAGAGGACTCGGGAGGCACCTCCGTGGACAAGTTAGAGTACCAGTCTTGGTTGGCAAGTGGGATCGTTTCGGTTTGGGATTCATGCCAGATGCAAGCCAAGTAAAGAAGGAAATTGAAAGGAAACAAGAACAGCAGAGAGCGAGATTGAGTGGGATAGAAGTCAGGTGGGAACCGATGAGCTTCCCTCACATTTTCCAAACATTTGTATTTGGAGGGTTTATTCATTCTGCACAGGAGAGGATACAAGAAGGAATGGTCGAGGATGTGATGAGAATTTGGAACATTTTCCCGTATGAGCCTGGGAGTGTTTTGGATAACTGGACTGAGGAAGAAATTCCTGTAATCTTTAGAGATAACACAGAGTAATATTCAAAACCCACTTGTTGTCTTCTAGCCTAAGGACAATAAGAATCTTTTGTGAAATAGGCTCATGTTCAGACATTATTATTTTTAATAAAAAATGCATTCTCATATATTAGTTCGAGCAATTATTCTTTATTCCTTTCATTCCATACACAATCATACCATACAAAATAATTATTCATTTTGTTTTCTTTGGGTATTTTTCTTGCACCCATAATAGGCCTCCGAATGTCAACATCATGAGCAATGCTGATACGAGTCCAGAATCTCTTTTTGAGCGAGACATGTACTTTGAGGGATCTCAGGATTTTGAAGATAACGGGGATTGTGGTTTATCTCCGGACTTGTTGAGGATGGTGGAGCGGGAAGAGAAACAGATTCTGCCTCACAAGGAAACTATCGAAAATGTGACCTTCGAAGAAGGGAAGGAGGTGAAAGTTGGCACTTGCGTGAGTAAGAGGACAAAACAGGACCTCATTGAATTGTTGCAAGAATTCAAAGATGTCTTTGCATGGTCACACCAGGATATACCTAGTTTAAGTACCGATATCGTAGTACATCGTGTCCCCACAAAATAAGGGTGCAAGCCAATTCAGCAGAAGCTCCGAAGAATGAGACCCGATGTAGCAATGAAAATAAAGAAGTCAAAAAGCAGTTTGATGCTGGCTTCTTACAGGTGGTTAATTACTCAGAGTGGGTGGCTAACGTCATCCCTGTCCCTAAGAAAGATGGGAAAGTGCGGATGTGTATAGATTACAGAGATTTAAACAAGGCCAGCCTAAAGGATAACTTTCCATTGCCTCACATAGACACTCTAGCGGATAATACGGCAGGCTATTCATTATTCTCCTTCATGGATGGGTTCTCCGGGTACAATCAGATCAATATGCATCCTGAGACATAGAAAAAACCACGTTCATAACTTTATGGGGAACGTTTTGCTACAAGGTGATGCCCTTCGGGTTAAAAAATGCAGGAGCTACATCCCAAAGAGCCATGGTAACCTTGTTCCATGATATGATGCACAAAGAAATTGAGGTCTATGTTGACAACATGATTGCAAAAACCCGAACTAAAGAGGAGCATGTGCGGGTGTTGAGAAAATTGTTCCCGAGGGTAAGAAAATTCCAATTAAAGCTCAATCCGTCAAAATGCACCTTCGGAGCTAGGTTCAAAAAGTTACTCGTCTTCGTAATCAGTAAGAAGGGAATAGAAGTAGACCCTGACAAAGTCAAGACTATACAGGAGCTGCCTCCGCCACGAACTCAGAAAGAAGTCTGGGGTTTCCTAGGGAGACTAAACTACATCGCATGATTTATTTCGCAACTGACGGAGAAGTGTGACCCTATATTCCGTCTTCTTAAAAAGCACAATCCTGGGGTATGGGATGATGAATGCCAAAAAACCTTTGAAAATGTTAAACAATATTTGTCCAGTCCCCAGTGCTAACACCACCAAGTCTTGGTAAACTATTAATACTGTACTTAACAATATTTGATAATTCGATGGGGTGTGTGCTTGGCCAACACGATGAGATTGGGAGAAAAGAAAAAGCGATATATTACCTCAGTAAAAAATTCACTGAATGTGAAATGAGGTATCCGCCAATTGAGAAGCTATGTTGTGCTTTGGTTTGAACAATACGAAGATTGATGCAATACATGTTGTACCATACAACTTGGCTAATCTCAAAGCTAGACTCTCTCAAATACATGATGGAGTCAACCGCTTTAAATAGAAGGATGGCCCGATGACAGATTCTGCTATCTGAATTTGACATAGTCTATGTAAACCAAAAAGCTGTGAAGGGGAGTGCAATAGCAGACTTCCTAGCCAGTAGAGCTTTGGAGGACTATGAACCTTTGAATTTCAGCTTCCCCAATGAAGATCTAATGTATGTAGCAGTCGCTGAATGAGACATGCCTGAAGATCATTCTTGAAAATTAAATTTTGACGGAGCATCAAATGTTGTTGGAAATGGAGTTGGGGCAGTACTGATATCCCAAAATGAATATCATTATCCATTCACTTCCAAATTAGATTTTGACTGCACAAACAATATGGCAGAATACGAGGCATGTATCATGGGAATTCGGGCAGCTATAGACCGTGAAATCAAAGTATTAGAAGTGTATGGAGATTCTGCATTGGTAATTTATCAGCTTAAAGGCGAGTGGGAAACGAAAGATCCCAAATTGATCAGTTATCGAAAGCTAATCCTGGAGTTAATTAAAGAGTTTGATGATATTACCTTTCATTACCTCCCGCGAGACAAGAATCAGATTGCCGATGCCTTGGCTACACTAGCTTCCATGATCAAAGTAAATGAAGAGGAGGATATGAAGCTAAATCAGATGAGTATTTGTGAGGCTCCAGCTCACTGCTGTAATGTCGATGAATAGGAAGAGAGAGATGATCATTTTTGGTATTATGATATCTTACAATATGTGAAGAGCCGTGCGTACTCAGATCAAGCAACCGAAAACGATAAAAGAACATTGAGGAGGTTAACCAGCGACTATGTCCTAGATGGTGAGGTCCTATATAAGAAGAGAAAGGATCAGATGTTGTTAAGATGTGTCGACGCTGTTGAGGCAAAGAAAATTCTAGAGGAAGTCCATGATGGTGTCTGTGGGACACATGCCAATGGTTTCACAATAGCTCGACAAATCATGAGATTCGAATATTACTGGTCTACAATGAAATGAGATTGCATCAATTACGCTAAGAAGTGCCATAAGTGCCAAATTTATGGAGACAAGATCCATGTGCCTCCTTCACCCCTTCATGTTATGACTTCTCCGTGGCCTTTCTCAATGTGGGGCATGGACGTTATTGGGCCGATTTCACCGAAGGCTTCTAATGGGCATCGATTCATCTTTGTGGTCATTAACTACTTTACCAAATGGGTAGAGGCTGCTTCGTACGCCAATGTCACAAAGTCAGTGATCAGTAAGTTCCTGAAGAAAGAGATTATATGTCGTTATGGTATGCCAGAAAGAATTGTATCTGACAATGCGTTGAATCTGAACAATAGAGCAATAGCAGAAGTCTGCAGTCGGTTCAACATTAAGCATCACAACTCGTCACTATACCGCCCGAAAATGAATAGGGTGGTTGAGGCAGTTAATAAGAATATCAAGAAGATTGTGGGGAATATGGCAGAGACTTACAAAGATTGGCATGAAAAGCTCCCATTTGCCCTTTATGCTTATCGAACATCTGTCAGAACTTCTACCGGGGCAACACCTTTCTCATTGGTTTATGGGATGGAGACAGTTTTACCTATTGAGGTCGAAATCCCTTCTCTCCGAGTTTTATCGGTGTTAAAGTTTGACGAAGTAGAATGGGTCCAATCTCGTTACGATCAACTAAACTTGATTGAAGAGAGAAGGCTGAGGGCTATTCGTCATGGTCAAATGTACCAGAGGAGAATGATGCGAGCCTACAACTAAAAAGTTCGCCCCAGGGTGTTCCATGAGGGGGACTTAGTATTGAAAATGATTCTCTTTATGCAAAAAGATTTCAAGGGGAAATGGATGCCAAATTGGGAAGGACCCTATGTGGTAAAAAAGGCTTTCTCTAAAGGGGCATTGATACTAGCAGAGATGGATAGCAAGAGCTTGCCTAACCTGATAAATTCAGATTCTGTCAAAAGATATTTTACTTGAAGCAGTTGAGGTGAAAACCTGTAAAGAGCGCAAAAAAAAAAGGAGAGGCCAAGGTGAAAACCCGTAAAAGGGCACCTTGAGACCAAATGGGTTTTGAATTGAAAACCCGCAAAGGGCAATTCAAATTTTGATCCGAACTGGGGCAAGCGGCAGTGTCACTACACTTGAATCGACAAAGAAGAGATAAGCTACATCTTGGGGCATCAACAAAATGCTATAGATCCCTTGAGCGCGTGCCATGTTTAAAAGGGTTTTCGAGGAGTTCGTACAGGAAAGCTTAAACTGTGAAATCTGAGGCACCTATTCTGTTCTTTTTTATCCGTTTTTGTATCTCAGACAACGTCTGCTTTCTTTGTAGATACATCTTTCGCAAATTTTGACTCGAATAAATTTCAGTTCTACCTATCATTATAATCTTTTTCGAGTATTTTTATTGAAATGATGATTAATGAACTAATAATGCTTTCAAAAGAAGGTTTTGCATATTTCTCTAAAAGGTTTCTAAACAATACAATAACCTGAAACAGGACAATTATTTAGAACTTGCTGAGCTTAAAAGGGCTAGAAACGTGTGAGAAATAATGAATTAACCGCATCTCCAAGTCCTCGTCTACCGAGTTGAACAAGAAGGCATATGTCAGGGATGTTACCTTAGTAAACAATAAGCGATGACAACCCAAAAAATAAAAATGGATCGTTCTCATGACATTTTGCATTTTGTGCATTTAACATCCATAATACATGTAGTTAGGAGCATTTGATTCATATTAATCATGTCATCCTAATCATCTAGCATAAACAGATCACTCTTCGACAGATGGATTCCCCAGTGGACAATGTAGCAAGATTGATCAAGATTACAGATATCATCAGCCTTAACTTCACTGAGTAATAGTAAAGCAGGTTAAATATAACAGATCTTATCTTCGCTGACCAGGAGTGGAGCAGATCGAATTTTGGTGAATCTTATCTCCACGTACTGGTGATGGAGCAGATTCCAATCATCAGCCTTATCTTCACTGAGCAGGAGTGAAGCAGGCTAAGTATAGCAGATCTTATCTTCGTTGAGCAGGAGCGGAGCAGATCGAATTTTGGTGAATCTTATCTCCACGTACTGGCGATGGAGCAGATTCCAATCATCAGCCTTATCTTTACTGAGCAGGAGTGAAGCAGGCTAAATATAGCATATATTGTCTTCGCTGAGCAGGAGCGGAGCAGATCGAATTTTGGTGAATCTTATCTCCCTGTGTCGGCAATGGAGCAGATTCAAATCATCAGCCTTATCTTCACTGAGCAGGAGTGAGGCAGGCTAAATATATCAGATCTTATCTCCGCTTAACAAGAGTGGAGCAGGTCAGATACAGCGGATCTTATCTTCGCTGAGCAGGAGCGGAGCAGATCAAATTTCAGCAAATCTCATTTACATGAAGCAGCAAAGGAGCATTTTTGAAGCAATAAAGTGCGGTGGGCTGTGGCAAAAAAGACAAGACTCAGCCAGCCCAAGCAAATTTGGTCCTCCTAAAAAAATCTTTGCTCTATTATCATTACACGACAATGAGCAAAGAGGGGCAGCTGTAGGACCAAATTTTTAAACAAACCCAAACCTAGGCCTAAACAAATTAACCACTAAAACAAAACCCAGCCCAATTTTACTCAGACCAACTAAACTAAACTACCCAAAAACCCTAGCAACAAAAATAAGAACAGCAGCCCCAAATAGTTTCCACGCCGTATGTCTCTTACCGCGTACCGCACATCGCTCCACCATGCCACGTCGACGTCCCACTCCATCACGGCTCCGAGATTCTCGCACAGATTTGCAAAACAAGTAACAAAAAGCATTGTAAACAAAGGTTATATAAAGCCGAAAATCATATGTAAAAGGGGGGGATTTTTTTTTCGGAGATAATAGAGGGAGAGAATATAGAAAGGTTAAGAGTAAATCAAGAATCGGAACTAAGTTTTGAAAGGTGATTTTTTCATTTTTTTTTCATTTTTCTCTTGATTTGGATTTCGTTTGTTCTGTTTCCTTTTCAATTTTTTTCAAACGGTTTTTAAAAAAACAAGAGAGGGAGAGAGGGGACTTACCGACGAACTCTCGACGTCGGCGGCCTCGGCGCACCGGATCTCCGATGAAGGTGGCGCGGGTCTAAGTGAAAATTGGGAGCTTTCTCTCTGTTTTTTTTAAGAAAAATAAAAGAGATAGATGGATATATTTTTGGGTTTTCAAAAAGGGTGGTTCAATGTCTTTTTTTATTTAAAAAAGGCATCATTTGTTTTATTTTTTTCCCCTCAAAAGTAGAGCCTGGGGAAGGGGAAAAGCTGGCCGTGCATTAAAGGCATAGAAATGTGCATATGTCTTTTAAATGGGAAATTTTCGCGACTAGTCCCTGTCCTCTGCGCCTACATTCAATCAAATCCTTTTTTTTTGTTTTCTTTAAGTGCTTTCAAATTACCCCGAAAATTTGCGCCCAGACCCCTCCCTCCTTACCCACGTGTGCATTTTGGTCCCCTTGTCTCCTTTTGTTCTGTTTTCACCCCAGAGTTTTTTTTAATTCAATTAAGCCTTATTTTGTTTATTTTAGACACTTTTATCACAAAATTATTTTTTTTGGTATTATTATTAATCTATTATTACTATTTTATTTTTTTTACTATCATTTTTTAAATTATTTTCTTATTATTTATTATATTTTTTTACACTATTATTTATTATACTTATTATATCATTTTCGTTATTTTTTTATTTATTTTCGTTTAATTTAATCAATTGGAGTTATTTTTCACATTATTATATTATTTATTTATTTGTATGTTTGTTATATATATATTTAAAATAAAACTAATTTTTTATGTATAAATTGTCATTATATGTATTACATTACTTGTTATATTATTTTTGTTTTTACTAATAATCATTTTTTCTGTACTATTTCTTTTTATATACATATTTTATAATAATTTTAAATATAGTTTATTATAGTTATTATATTTTATTTATCCTTTTTTTTACCGTTTACTATTATTTTACTATTATTATTTATAATTTTTACATGTATATATTTTTCGCTAAAGTTTTTCAATATAATTATTAATAAACCTACTATATTATTTTTTATTATTTTTATATACCATAGTTTTTTTTATCGAATATTTTTTATACTAAATTATTACTATTTATTACTTTTCACTTTCACTAATTTAGCATTGTTAATTTAACTTTACTATTATCACTATATATATACATCATCATTCAACATATCATTTTCACTTCTTTTATGCATTTTCGTATCGTTAATATCTTTATTGCTATGTTTGTTATGTTATTATATTTATTACTATTGCTATAATTATTGTTGATTTTCCTTATATTTACTATATTCCGGATATTAATATATACACTGTCAAGTTTATTATTATATTGCTATTTTGCATGTTATCATTTTTTTGTTAAGTTTCAACCGCCCCAAATTCATTTTTATTCAAAGATTATCCTCGATTGTTTTCAAAATAAAGGCAATATTCGATATTTAGGATCCTCGGGAGGATTGTGCCCTAACTTACTGGGTTCCAATTTTCCTTGTTGAACCTAAATATTTGAGTATCCTTCTTAAATCTAATTGTATGAGGTTCAAATAAAAACCTATTCTTGAAATTCGGGACGTTGCATCCTAACTTTCTGGGTGCGGCATCGCGTTCTATTGAGGATAGTGATTTCCAAAATCAAGGCAACCTTCGACATTTGGGAGTTTTGAGAGATTGAACTCTAACTTACTGAGTTCTAATTTTTCATGAGTCCCGGAGGACCGAATATCCTTCTCTTTAACCTTCATACATGAATTTTAAAAATCAAAAACCAACTTAGTCCCGAAGGTCTGAAATGTTAAACCCTAACTTACTAGGTCTGATTTTCTCGTACGTAACCGACTCACATTATTGTTTTAATAGGCCCAGATGTTTTATTAAAACGATTGATTTTAAGGTGGCCCAATCTCACATTGGAAAAGATTGGTGGCGACTCCATTTTTGTTTTTAAGTCGACTCCCATTTTTCAAATTTAAAATGGTTTCGACACCCGTTAAAAAGGAAAAATTAGATTATGTATCGTGGAAGCTGCACATATGTGAAATTTAAATACGAAAGGTTGTCTCTATTTTGTTTTTATTGTGGACGTTTAGGTCATAATGATTCGTATTTTGAAGCAAATATGGCGTTGGGTATAGAAATTGCTGAGTTGGGATGGGATCTATCATTACGAGCTCAGTCTCAGATGGCTCTATCAATGAACAGTGTTTGGTTAAGAGAGGAGAGAAAAGGGAGAATTAAGGGGAATAGACAAGTTAATTATATGGAAGAAAATTCCTCGTAGATGGCTGGAAATAGAAACTCAGGCTGTGGGGGGTCCATTGATCCAGTTTTGGGAATTAGCTTGGTAGGTAATACGGCATTCTTGAATCCAAGGGGGGAAAAGTTAATAACTATTCCAATGTTATCTGATATGGAACATGATTTGGAAGAGGGGGTTCTCATTGGTGAGAAAGGGAAAAAGAGAGCTAGAGGCGAGTTGGAGGCAGCAGTAGAGAATTGAGAGATTCACACCTCAACGCCAAGAAGTAGGAGATTGATAGAGGTCAACCATTTATCATCAACGGCTGCCAAAAGACAAGCTGACCGAACACAATAAAAATCCTAAGTTGGAATGTCCGTGGATTGGGGAGTCCACGGACTGTATAATGACTTTGGTACATGCTGAAGACAAAAAATCCCCAAATAGTCTTCTTTATGGAGACGAAGTTATGCAAAAGAAAAATAGAAAGAGTTCGTTATAGTTATGGTTATACACATGGGATTGACGTTGACCAGGATGGAACAAGATGAGGGTTATGTTTGGCATGGAGAAATGGGATTTGTGTCACGCTTCAAAGCTTTTCTAAAAGACATATTGATGTTATGATAGATGATTGTGAAGCGAGAAGTAAGTGGAGATTTACGGGCTTTTATGGATCTCTTTTTGCACAAGACAGGGATGATTCTTAGGCTGCGTTGAGGAATTTGTATACTGCTGTGGAAACCCCTTGGTTGGTGAGTGGGGACTTTAATGAAATCATATATGGTTTTGAAAAAATGGAGGACTACCACAAGATGAAAGGAGAATGGAAACTTTCCATAATGCTTTAGCGAATTGTCAATTGATGGATGTAGGGTTCTCAGACAACTGGTTCACATGGGAAAGGGAAAATTTACTCGAAACAAATATTTGAGAATGATTAGATAGAGGACTTACAAATGAAGAATGGATGAATATGTTCATTGAAGCTAGGATCTCTCATCTTATTCACTCTTTTTTATCACTGTCCTCTTTTAATCAATACGGAAAAAGCTGATAAATGGCTGACCAAGAAACTGTTTACATTTGAAGCTTGGTGGATTATGAAGCATTCATTTGGTGATGAGGTCAAAAATATTTAAGAGTCGTCTTCAGGGAATTTAAGAGGCTTGGCGAACTGCGCGAGGAGAATTCGAATTGACAGGAGAAGGCGCAAAGATCTCCTTATAGCAAAGCTATTGGAATTGGCAGAAGCTGATAGAGATGACGCTAATCTGGCAGAGATGATTGACACTAAGATTCAACTGAATTTCGAAATTGAAAAAGACGAACGTTATTGGGAACAGATAGCTCGTATAAACTGGTTAAAATTTGGAGATAGAAATACAACATTTTTTCATAGCTAAGCGTCATAGCGGCGAAGAAGAAATTACATTCAGAAATTGAAAGACGATGAAGGGAATGAAAATGAAGTCATTCAGGAAATGGAAGGGATTGCACGATCATATTTTCAAAATCTTCTTACGGCAGAAACAAGAGGAGGAGCTGATCATTTGCTGTCATGAATAGATAGATGCATCTCAGAGGAAGATAACCAAAGGCTTGCAGCACCTTATATACCGAAAGCGATTCGTGAAGCAGTGTTTGAGATAGGACCTACAAAAACCCCCCCAGTTAAGATGGATTTCCGGTTTATTTTATCAAAAGTGCTGACATATTGTTGGAAATGAAGTCACCAATTTTTGTCTATAGATTCTTAACAAAGGTAAGGAGATTAAACAAATTAATCATACTTATATAATACTTATTCCAAAAATTTCCAATCCATGCGATATGAAACAGTTAGTCTATGCAATGTGATTTATAAAATTTTAGCAAAAGTTATAACAAACAAGCTCAAGAGAGTAATTGAGAAATATATTGATTTGGCCTAAAGTGCTTTTGTACCAGAAAAATTGATATCGGACAATATATTACTGGCTCATGAAATTCTTCATACACTGAAGCTGAAGAGGCTGGGGAAAAAAATTTATGGATATGAAGCTTGACATGAGCAAAACATTCGATAAAGTAAAATAGAATTTCATAAAAGATATAATGGTTCGAATGAGGTTTGTTAGAAATTGGGTGGATACTATTATGAAGTGCTTAACTTCTGTTTCCTATTCGATTATGGTTAATGGATACACAGCAAAAAGTTTTCATCCAGAAAGGGGACTTCGTCAAAAAGACCAATTGAGTTCGTTTGTTTATCTAGTTTAATACGCCTTGCAACTAAAGAATAATTATTAAAAGGCGTGAAAGCTAGCAAAAGTGGACCACAGATATCACACTTGCTTTTTGCAGACGATTGTATCTTGTTTAGTGATGCAACACCCCTAACCCGAATCCTTTGCCGGAAGGATTACGAGGCATTATCGGAAATACACATATATTCATATCAATCATAAGTAGTCATTTTCTTAAACTCTTAAATCGATTAAAGATCTCATTAATGAATCTTATAAAAACATACATAATTGAATATGCATCATATTTATCTAACCCGGCACATGAACATTATTACTTGAAATATCCAAAACATCAAAACCACAAGCAACATATCAAGCATAGTCCAGGCTTATAATATACTTTGATTGATTCTTCAACATGTGTAACCTCATTTAATCAAAGTAATAAACTAATTTGACATAATAAACAAGCCATTTTCGCATGGCTTATATGTGTATAAATCAAATTGAATCGTATCAAAACTAGCCTATACATGCCATATAAAAAGACGTCTCCCAAATTTCCAACCCAAGCAAATCTCTATAGACATAAAAAAAACACACAGAATAAGCTTTGAAAGCTTAATAAGCCATAAGCAAATAAATCATTTCAATGATAATTATAATTCCATTTTTCTTATTTCATATTTCACTTGTTCAAATCATCGGACCACAAGGCCATATAGCATGCACATATATCATATATTCATATGCGTACCTTCCATTCATTCAAGGTAACATGTTTCACATATCATTATTAAATACATAATCACTTAACATTTCTGAGTTTCAAAGATAATTCACATGTACAAGAATCATATATTTACGAACGCGGTTACCATATCACGTTTCCTATATAATTTATTTGATTATAGTCACTTGCCGTTAATCACATCTCATTTTCACATAGACCATATATTATCAGATCATAATCATATCCACTTCCAATCCAAATAATCATAATCATCATACATACATTTATCCATATTAACAAATCCAAAATTCATAGTATAATATCACTCATATGTATACATAGCCTACATGGCCAATGATACCAAATCATGTAAATGTCATTATACATTCAACTATAATTCCACTCATTTATGCAAGCTCACAAGACAAGATTTAACTTCATATATAAGCATCACTTAATTGGCCGAAAAATACCATTGGGAACATACTTTATCTTAGCTAAGTGAACTTGGCTGAATCTACTTTGCTAATTTCAACATCACATGATTTCTTACTCATAAGATCAAATGTATAAAATTCACTACATTGTTTATATCCCGAAATGATGAGTAGTTATCCATGTACGAATTCAATATATCATCACATTGACATTTAATAATTCACTTCAATAGATTATTTCACAAGGCTGAATATACAAACCCTGTATAATCTCATGTATATATATATACAATCGAATACGCTTCATTATAAGTTCATACCTAATCACATATGCCAAATCACTTTAAAATTCACATATAACCAATTATACCAAATGTTCATTGACAATCGAATTCGTATACATAATTATTTCACAGATATACACATTTTGACAATAAATATCGAAACACATACGTACATTATTTCAAATAATTAATAATCCAATTTCTCCAAATCTTTAGGGCTCGTTTACCGCATTTGATCTCACATCGGTGTATAGCCTTCTAGACTTATAACTTAATACAATTCACCGGCTCAAGGCCTGCTAGACACAAAGCCCAATTTTATTCACTAGCACGAAGCCTACTAGGATTATAACCTAAAATCTTACACTGACACTAGGCCTACTAGACTCAAGGTCTGATATTTAATCACCGGCAATAGACCTGCTAGGCATAAAGCCCGAATAAACTTAACAACACAAGACTTGCTAGGCTTTTAGCCTGAATGAATCCACCGACACAAGGCGTGCTAAGCTCAGAGCCCGAATATCTCAATCACGTCTTACGCTACCGATCATTAACAGAACACTATCAAAGTCTTTGAATTATCATTTCCAACTCAAAATCACATCATGCCATCACATTTAACTCATCACAATATTATTTACCCTTATAAATCACATTCGGCATTCACATAGAAACATAACAAATATCCTTCATATCATAAGACACATTCGACTTTCACATTGAAACATAGCATATATATTATTCACATTATAAATCATATTTGACATCCTCAATATACATTCATTAAAACCATTCATCACTTTAGATCACCTTCGACATTCACTTTTACACCATAATAATATCATTCACCTTACAAAATCATTCGGCAGTGGTATAACAATTTCTAACAATTCAATTCGGCACTTATATTTAACATTTATTTAAATTTAGTACATAACTTAGCTTAAGGACTTACCAAACTCAATTTTTTTAGCATGAAATTAATTTGCTCCCTTAATGCTCAATAACTGATTTCGCACACTTAGTGCACAGAAATTAATTCATACACATAGTGCTTAAATCCAACTCGCACACTTAGTGCTCAGTATCAAATTCACACACTTAGTGCATCCCTCAAACTTATTACTCATTTATACATATACACAATAAGCTTAAACATCAACCACATATTAACTTATTCATCTCCCTATTCAATATCTCATTCGGATATATTAAACTCACATATATATATATGTACACATCTCAATCGGCTATATCAAACTACACCTAGATACATATTCAGTTTCACGCATATATAGACATTCAACTTTATCCAACTACACATATATACACACTTAGTTATGTCAAAACATACATATATATCATATTCAACTATACCAATCCAAGTATCTATCACATTCGATTATAAGACATTCACCTAAATATCACATTCGACTATAATAATAGCATTTATATATATACTTTCAATAAATTCATAAACCTCATTTAACGATAAATTCAATTTGACTTAATTGCTTAAAAACTTACCTCGGGTATTAACTTTTGATAAAAACGATTACTCGACTAGCTTCGACTTCCCCCGATCCAAATCAGCTCTCTTTTGATCATGAGCTAGTTAAAAGAAATTTAAACTTATTTAATTAATTAACCATTTTATTTTCACTCAAAAATCATATAATATAATAATTTAAATAATACCCCTTTTAAAATTAGGCTTTGACATTTCTGTTCAAGCATCCTTAATACATCAAAATAATTAAATTCTTCCCATGGCACACTAAAACCGAATATGTCTTATTCAAATATCAATTCTCATATTTCATTTATTTAACCATTTAACCCTCCTATTAAAAAATTTTCACAAATTAATCTTAAACTCAAAATCACATAAAATCGTAACACAAAAAGCATTCATCTAACATTTGATTTTTAATTTCTAACATCAAACTCAAATTTCTTAGCTTATCAACTCATGGTCGAACATCAATTATTCACCAAAACAAAAATTAACTCATGGGTTTTAGAGAAAATTAAGCAAGGAATTCAATGATACTAAAAATTAACAAAAACAACATGAATTTAACCTTGAATTTTTGCTTTCAAATGGCCGAAACTTCAAAGCCACAAATTTTATTTTCTTTCTCCTTTGTTCGGCGTCCAAGATGAACTACATGCATGTTCTTTTTTTTTTTATGCTTTGTTTTATTAAAACTTCACTTAATAATAATTTACTAGTTTAACCTTTGAAAAGAATAACATAGCTTTATTTTTTTATGTCCCATGCCGTCCATATCAATTGTCTAAGGTTGAATATCATCACAAATACTCCAACTTACAAAAACAACTTCAATTAAGCCCTAAAGATACAAACATGCATGGCTTTCCATTTTTTGTTTTATAATACTTATAAAATAATTATCTCACAAATAACTTTAAAATAAACATATAAAGACATCATGCATTAAGCCATTAATGTCCATATATTTATTAATGATATAATTGCCATTCAAATCCTCAATATTTATTAATCAATTGATGCAATTTAATCCTTTTTAATAATCAAGCACTCAAATCATTGAATCTAAACACGAAAATTTAGCACACCTAAATTCATACATTCAAAACATAGAAAATGATATTTAAATATTTTTCTGACTCTGATTCGTGATCTCAAAACCACCGTTCCGATTAGGGTCAAATTCGAGCTGTTACAAGTAAGGCGACTGGTAAGGGACCATTATATTGAAGAGAATCCTAAGGGAATATAGAAGCTGCTCGGGTCAATGTGTTTATTTTGATAAATCTATGGTGTTCTTTAGCAAAAACATGACAGAGGAGGCCAAAGAAGCGGTTGTAAGCATTTTGGGGGTTCAAAGTTCAAATGACACAGAGCGTTATCTCGATTTGCCGAACTTCGTAAGAAGAAAGAAGAATGAGTCGTTCCAGAATCTAAAAGAGGATAAAGAAGCAGATTGACAATTGGAGTACTAGGCACCTCTCTCAAGGGGGAAAGGAAGTATTTATCAAGGTTATTCTTCAAGCCATCCCCACCTATTCAATGGCCTTTTTTTTACTACCGAAATCGTTATGTTTGGAGTTAAAAAGCATCATAGCTAATTTTTTGTGACAAAAAGGTCATCGCAAAAGGGGAATTCATTGGAGTACGTGGAGAAATCTTTTGTCTTTTAAAGGAGGAAGGGGGTTTCAAATTTCGTAATCTTTGCCAATTTAATATTGCACTTTTAGCTAAGCAAGGATGGCGACTTCTTTTGTATTCATTATTAGCGAGGGTTCTCAAAGTTAAATATTTTTCAGATTTTCTTAATGCTCGATTAGGTAACCTACCTTCGCTTACCTGGAAAAGTGTTTGGGTTGCTAAGCGTTTGCTACAGGACGGGATGTGCTGGAGAGTTGGCCGAGGAAATAGAATATCAGTATGGGATGATTGTTGGATCCCGAGATTTTGATCCAAGCGAATGGGGCTATAGAAATGACAATGATGTTAAGTTAGTTGCATATTTAATTCAAGACACAGACAGAACATGGAAGACTGAATTATAGTACCTTCCAAGCAGATGTTGCTCAAAAAATTTCGCAGATCCCTCTAACAGAAACACCTCACGAGGATTTTCGAGTATGGAAAGAACAATCTGGTGAACTTTCATTGAGGAGCGCCTACAAACTATTTAAAGATGCTTGCTTGGATCCTAATTTTTATTTAATACAAGCCGATCTAAAAGATTTCTACAATAATCTATGGAATCTACAACTACCTTCCAAGATTGCAATTACAACATGGAGAATATCATGGAACTAGATCCCAACTCTTGTTAATTTAAAATTCAAACGGGTTACTAATAACGCGGTATGTCCTCGTTGTGGAAGAGAGGAAGAAGACATCACCCACATCTTTCGACAATGTCCTGTTACAGTTGAAGTATGGCAATTGTTAGACCTGTCTTGGATTAGTGAGAGTACGATTCAGGGATTCTGGGAGTGGATTACCTAGGTTTTCAGATTGAGTACGTCTGAGCAGTGCAAGATATTCTATTGCGGTATGTGGTTTATTTGGAGCTTAAGGAATAAATTTATACATGAACAGAAAGCAGAGACAGGGAGGGAGTTAACACTCAATGTTCAAAAGTACATAGCCAAACTTGAAGGGTTGCGGGAAAGAGCAAGTACCTTAAATACGAGTAGCAGTTACAGGCATCAGGAGGTTTATACCAAAGTGACGATTCAGTTCGATGCAACTTTTGATAAAAGGAACTCTAAATAGGCATCGAGACTGGCGGTTTGGGGCTGGTCAGGGAGACTTACGGCTATGAAGACTCAGCTACACAGGAATGTCCCGTTTCCATTTGCTGCAGAAGCTTTTGCAGGTCTACAGGCGTTAAAACTAGGAATTGCAATGGATTTTCCCTCAGTAACGATCATGGGGGATTCTCGCACAATCATCAAGAAATGTCAAGCCATGAAGAACGATAAATCAGTCATAGGGGCGATTATTAAAGACATCCATAGTAAGATGACTAGTTTTGAATATATTAGCTTCCAGTTTATAAACAGAACAGAAAATGCTTTTGCCCATAAGATTGCAGAAGAAGCTTTAAAGAAAGAGGAAGAAACATACCTGGTGAAAGAGAGTGACGATTTTCCGGAAGAGCGGTGGAGAAGAGATCCAGATTGAAAAGTGCAGTGTGAATGAGGAAATGATATGGGTAACATGTAAAGAAAAATATGGAACGGCTACCATCTGAACAGAAGGGATAGACGATGGGACAAGACTATGGAAAGATACGTCCGGCTGTTGTTGATTCGACTAGTATTAATGCTTTAGGTGTCCTTTTTGCAGCATTTATTGTTGTCTTTTAAAGTTGTTTTTGAATTTTGCTTTTGTTTTGTAGTAGGTAGGCTGAATACATGCCTAATTCCTATAGGCCTAAGCCCTGTTTATGACCTATTGCAGGTTTCTATTTCTTAATTTTAATAAAAAGCTAGCCGAATTTCTTAAAAAAAAAAAAGGAATTTATGTTTGTGAGCACTTTTCAATTTCCACAGTCTTACGGTAGATTTGGATGAGCAATCGAATATGATGCGGTGCATTTAGTTTTATTTTTTGTTTTATATTATAATATTATTATAGTGTGTAATTTTATTATCACTATTATTTTTACATTAATTGTAAGTAAATGCATCGCTCATTCAAACATATCCTTAATGAAATAATATTATAATACCTAAATAGGAAAACAGGGTTAAATACAAAGGATTTTGCTACTTTTTCTTTTCTTTTGCTATATTATCCCAATTAAATCCGATACAAAGTTTAATAAATACAATACTCACTCAATTTTTTTATTAAAATATGTTGTAACTTTCTTTACTTTTGTAAATTTAAAATTTAGTCTCTTTATTTTTTTTTTAAATTTAGTCTTTCTATTTTTTAGATTCAAAAGGTTTGATCTATAATTTAGCCCTTAAAATATATCAATTTTCCTACTTTGGTATTTAAACTTTTTTTGTCCTAATTTGATACCTAAAGCATACCAATTTATTTTTAAAATTTAAAAAAAATTACAATTTTTTTATAATTCTTTTACATTTTTGTAATAAAATTATTAATTTGTATGTTTTTTGTAAATTTTATTTTTATAATTTATATGTTTTTCCTATATTATATATTTATGAATTTTTCTATATTTATTTCTATTTTTTATATTTTTAATGTGTATATACATTTAATAAAAGAAAATATTTGTTTTTTTTACATAAAGATGCCACGTGGCGCTTTGTACGCGGCTATAAGATTTTTTTAACACTTATCAATAAATAGACTAAAAAATATCACTGAGGTATACTTTATATACAAAACTGGGAAGTGAGGTATCAATTTGAGACAAAAAAAAAAAGGTACCAAAGTGAAAAAATAAATATACTTCATGAGCTAAATCGTGAATTAAGCCATTTTAAAATTAATATTTAACTGTTAACACTATTAAAATTAATTTGTTGAATTTAGATTTCTTTATCATATCTTTTGTTACATGACTACTGAGCAAGTATTGTTTTTATTTTAAAATGTCAAGTCAACAAATTTAACAAAAAAAATAAAAGTGATAACAATTGAATCTAAAATTTGAAATCTAAAAACTAAAAAATACTATGAAAATGGAAAATTATTTTTTAATTCCAAAAATAATATACATTTAAAATTCTAATTTTAATTTTAATCAATAAAATATAGTATGGAAGATTATAATTTTTAGTAAATTCTAAAAAAATTTATATATTTTTTTAATTTTAAATACTTTTTATATACGATAAAAATTAGACAATTTCTAAATTAGAAACAATATGAAATTTAAAAAATTTAAAAATGATATTTTTCTTCATATTTTTATAGTTTTTAATTTTATATAGTTTTATACAATTTTTTGAATTTATAGTTTTTTTTAATTCTTTTCAATTATTTGGATTAATAATTACTTTATAGCGGCCATGCCTCTATTAAACATTATTTTAACTTTTTTATTTTTATTTTAATTTTTTTTAATTAGAGCTAAATTAATAGAATATATAAAGCTAAGGGTTAAATTTGTTGAATATTTTAGAATTAAGATTATATTAATCAAATCTATAAATATTGTAGAGTTAATTTTGTTATTATACTCATGAAAAATATCACATCAACTTTTTGTTAATGATTTAATAAAGTAGTGATCAAAATATCGAACGTTGATAATATTAGTAATTTAAATAATTTTTTTTAATTTTAATATTATTATAACAATGAACGACAAAAACAGAAGCACGTTAATATTTAAATGAGTACAAATGCAATTTACCAAAACTTTTATTTCAATTTTTTTTCTTATTTTTAACAAAATTTCGTATTATTCTAAATAAAATCAAGTTTTAAACATAAAATATTTAAATGATAATATAAGGTTAAAAGAGATAAAAATAAATTAATTGAAAATAATTTTATAAAAAAATTCTATCATGTTTTTATTATGAAATATTAAACGTTTTTAAACAATTAAATCAATATTTTCAATTAATTTATTCTTTAATAACTTATCAAACAAGTCGTAGCAAGATAAATCATTATTATTTGATTTGTACCTAAAGCTAGTGAAATGTTTATTTATGTCGAGAGTTTATTTAGATATTAATTAAAAATGGTAGGAGCTTATTGGAGTATGAGTTAAAAAAGTTAAAGAATTTATTCGAGAAAAAAATAAATAATAATAATAATTTTTTATTGTATTTAAATCTTCAGTTGACAATAAGTTTGAATACGACTTGTTGAGTAATATTTTCTCGTATATTATTGATGAGAGTATTTAAGTATTTATACATGTTGCTACATATACTATTACAGCTCATGATAGGGTCCCACTATTTTGTATTGACTCCACTGCCTCTAATATTGATATTCTTTGTCCTTAGTATTGGCATTCTTTGGGAACTCCAAACATGCTAGGCACGTGTTTACGGAGCACGCGATTCTTTTTGTTCCCAGTATTAACATTCTGGGTGGGCTCCGTACTTGTTGCCTGTGGAGCATGCGGCCCTTTCTACAAGCTCCCTGAATCATTGTGAGTTGGATTTATGGCATTGCATTATGAGTTGAGTTTGCAAACTTGCTTTTCTATCTTCTCGTAGCTTGCTTCGCATTCAATCTTCTAGTGGGACATATTCAGGTCATGGGTCGAATACCCAAATCCCTAGTAGGGCTTGGGTTGGTGATTACTGATGTATAACACGATTCATAAACAAATTTTACCTTTTTATACGTACATAAATACATACATAATCTAATATTTATATACATGGTTAATTAAGTTGGTGTTAAAAGTCAACTTGACATCAACTTAATTAATAAATTTATTTAAAAGCATTGTAGCGACGTAAAAATTTTAGCTTAGCTTGGTCGCTAATTGTGGCGATTTATTGAAAAAAAGTTTGAAATTTGACGTTTGATTTTTGAAATAAACAGGGAGTCGCCACAATTAGCGACCAAGCTAAGCTAAAATTTTTACGTCGCTACAGCTGGTGACTCCACTGGGGACACTTTTTGAGAGTCGAGTCGAGTTAAGCATATGTTGTTAAAATTTGCAAAAATTCATTGTCCAAAAACATATTTAGTCGTGATCCTTAAAATTTTAAATTTCGAAGAATCATTTGTATCGTGTTGTAAATATTTTCCTAACTTGTTTATCATCCATTTTTCAGCTCTAAGTTTTTACGATTCTAGTTTTTAGTTTTAAATAAAGAGAAAAGGTTTGCAAGTTTCTCCCCACACACCGTGCACATGCATTTTTGTTGCATAACATGAGCTCTATACCCGGGCTCTGTCCCTGTTAAGTGAAAGTAAACGCTACGCCTTCGTGAGTTAACTCGTTCCTCCGCATAGGCTAGTGAATACTTTCGGGTTACATATGACTTATGCTTTCGTGAGTTAACTCGTCCCTCCGTATAGGCATAAGTAAATGTAATCCCTCGAATTGATCTCGTAAGCCTATGATGGGCCATGACCGAGGCTCTGTACTAATCTTAGTAGATGACAGTACAGACGATTCGAGTACCCATCTAGAACCAAAACCGCATATAGTGAACCATACGAGCCATCCAACTAGAGCCATGCCGAACCTCCGCTCGTTTAGTAGTCACCGAAATAAGTACACGGGAAAAGCACATCTTACCTTCTATTTCTTTTACATTTGTGCTTTCTAAGCAAGGGAATCGAGTCCACTGGACCAAGTAGCTTAATTTGTTAGATTTTCAACAGTTTTTCTCTGTTTATATGTGTTGCGCTAACCAAGGTCATTTGTCTGTATTTTTATTTTTCATCATGCATCGAAGGCATCTTGTTAGGAAGGTGTTGATTAGAGATTGGTTGCCAAAAATGGGTTTCTAATGGAGGAGTCAATTATACGAGTGACCGAAACGTTGTGTAATACTCCTTTGATTAAGGAAATGCCTAAATAGGGGCTATCTTGAAATTAACACCAAATTTTTGCATATTCATTCATGACTGACATTCATTTGACATTCATGCATTCATTCATACATTGCATATCCCATACTCGGTCGCTGAAGATAAAATATATAATTCGCAGTTGTAATACCACAAGACTGGAACCACGTCATCCGTATAAAACGCGCCGACAAGCTAGAGTAATGGAGGCTGAATTCAATGAGAGAATTGAAAGGATGGAAAGGGCTCAAAAGGAATTACAAGAGCAACTGGCCAAATCGCAACAAGAAACGAGAGACCTAATGGTGAGATCTCGAGAGGAATCACTCGAGCAAAGAGATCAGATGGCCAAAATGATGGAGATGATGACAACTTTGGTCAAAGGAAAAGGACCCGTGTAGAGCCCCGATGTTATGGAACCTCAGTCAAGAATTCACCACGATCAGGATCCACTCTATCCCCCGGGATTCACTCCACCATCCGCATATACAACACAAAGAGGGTATACTCAAGGGGAACCCACAGTCTTGGAACAACGACCTATGCCACCTGCTCCACCCATTAATCTAGGGCAAGGAATATTCGTGTCGAACCCAGGGGCAAGCCCTGCTGATCCTCTAGTTCCAGATCTTGACGACCCAGCAGAGGTAGCCAAGTTGAAATTGGATAATCATAATGCAAAATATAGAAGTCTAGAGGAAAGACTCAAAGCAATAGAAGGCACTGAAGTTTTCTCCGCACTAGGTGCCAAAGAACTCAGTTTGGTACCTGATCTAATATTGCCTCCGAAATTCAAGGCGCTTGATTTTGAAAAGTATGATAGGACAAGGTGCCCAAAAGCACATCTTATCATGTTCTGTCAAAAAATGACCGGTTATGTGAACGAGGATAAGCTACTTATACATTACTTTCAAGATAGTCTAACAGGGTCAGCTCTTCGGTGGTACAACCAACTCAGTAGAGAAAAGATTCGATCTTGGAAGGACTTGGCGTCAGCATTTTGCGAGTAGTACAAGCATGTGTCGGATATGGTGCCAGACCAGATGACCTTGCAAATGATGGAGAAAAAGCCATCAGAAACCTTCAGACAGTATGCGCAGAGATGGAGAGACGTCTCAGCCCAAGTGGAACCCCCACTAACAAAAACGGAGATAACCGTTCTCTTTATCAACACCTTAAATGCGCCATTTTATGACAAATTAGTGGGAAGTGCCACGAAAGAGTTTGCGGATATTGTAATATCTGGTGAGCTCATAGAGAATGTCGTCAAGAGCGGTAGAATAGAAGGCTCAGAAGGTTCAAAAAGGGTAGCACCTATGAAGAAGAAAGAACCAGAAGCCCACATGGTGGGAATAGGAAGCCGTTATACCTCTAATCCATATCTGAACCAACCCCAACCTCAAAATTATCCACATCCAAATTTCTATTATCCCCCTCAAAACCCTTACTACCAAGCACCACCTCCTTCCTATCCCGTTTACGCCACGAAAAACCAAAGATCCATCACCTTATTCCCACAAAACACTATACCCGCTCAAAGCCAACCCAGAAATGAACCAAAACCAGCAAGGCCCAATCCCGAGAGACAGCAATTCACCCCTATTCCTGTGTCATACGGGGAACTGTACCCAAAACTTCTGGAAAAGCAATTAATATCTCCCCATTACATGGTACCCCTTAAACCTCCATACCCAAAGTGGTACGATCCAAACGCTAGTTGTGTATACCACGCAGGGAACCAAGGGCACTCTACTGAGAACTGTCTCGCTTTCAAAAGGATAGTTCAAGGACTCATTGACGCGGGTATCCTACGATTCGATAGTGCTAGTAATGCCACGGGGAACCCGTTCCCTAACCATACCGAAGGGAATGTGAGCACAGTGAGGAAAGAGGATGAATGGAAGGTCAGAAGATGTGTATCAGAAATAAGGACGCCTCTGCAGAAAATCTAGGAGGTATTGGTTAAGAAAGGATTGCTCTGTCACTCTGATAGAATTTTTGGAGAAGAAGGTCAAAGTTTTTGCAATTTTCATGGGATTGTTGGACATGACATTCAGTCATGTGAGGACTTTAAAAGGTTACTTTAAGACCGGATGGATAATAAGGAGATCAAGGTCCTTAACAAGAGTGAAGATGCCAACGAAAGAGAAGTATGCGTCTCTGATAGCCAATCATTGATAATTTATAGTGCTGATCGACCGTTGATAATTTATTACGACGCGATGAGAGAGCCATTGAAACCACAGATGGTAATTGAAGTACCATCTCCTTTCCCGTATAAGGACAACAAAACAGTACCGTGGAGATATGATGTTAATATCGTTACACCGGAAGTTGAAAAGTCCAAAGCTATAATTGAAGATGTTGGGGAGGTAGGTCATTTTACTCGAAGTGGATGATGCTATTCTAAAGAAGTTGAACCGGTAAAGAAAAGTAGCGACTCGAAGCAAAAAGGGAAAGCAGTGATGCACGAGGTCGAAGTCGAGCAAGAAATTCCACCCGTGCAAGAAACTAAAAAGCCTGTGAATGAGGAAGAAGCTCAAGAATTCTTGAAATTTATTAAGCACAGCGAATATAGTGTGGTGGAACAATTGAGCAAGCAGCCAGCACGAATCTCAGTTCTATCTCTACTGTTAAATTCAGAGCCATACCGGAACGCTTTATTGAAGGTGTTAAATCAAGCTTACGTGGCCAACAACATATCTGTCGAAAAGCTTGATAGGTGGGTAAACAATCTGAATGTGGACAACTTCATCTCTTTTAGTGATGATGAGATACCGCTAAATGGTAGAGGTTCGCTGAAAGCGCTGCATATCACGACCCGCTGCAAGGGCTACATAATACCGAACGTACTCATCGATAATGGGTCAGCGTTAAATGTTATGCCAGTGGCTACGCTTTCCAGAATACCGATGGATTTGTCCTACTTAAAGCCCTGTCATTCCATGGTAAGGGCATTCGATAGGACGAAGTGCGAAGTCATGGGAAAGATCGAAATCCCTTTGGAAGTGGGCCCCTACATCTATGAGGTCGAATTCCAAGTCATGGACATTACACCCTCTTATAACTGCCTTTTAGGAAGACCTTGGATTCATTCTGCTGGAGCAGTCCCATCATCCCTCCATCAAAAGGTGAAATTCATCATGGATGGCTGTTTGGTCACACTCGAGGGCGAAGAAGACATCGTCGCATCTATCTCTGCTGATGCGCCATACCTGGAAGTAAGCAAGGACGCAGTGGAATGTTCCTTTCGATCCCTTGAATTCATCAATGCCACTTTCGTCGCTGAGGGAAATAGAATTCCGATGCCAAAACTGTCGAGAAATACCAGAATGGGTGTCAAGTTGACCGTAGAAAGGGGAGCTCGTGCGAGAAGAGGTTTAGGGAAACATCTGCAAGGAATAGTGAGGGCTTTAAAGCCAGTGCACCACAAGGCCCGATACGGTTTGGGGTTCCAGCCTGACATGCGCCAAAGAAGAAGACAGTGGAAGAAGGATCAAGAGAGAAGAATTGCAAGAACTTTGGGCCGAGAACCAGAATGGGAACCAATAGAGTACCCTCCTTTGTCAAAAACATTTACATCTGCGGGAATGATGTACCCTGGACAAGATGATCCACGAAACATGCTGGGATTAATTAAAAGGGATTTTCAGAATGTCAGTATAAATGTCATTGACAAAGAAGCTGGTGCAAGTAAAGATGTCTCGAGGATACGCCCTTGCCCTCCTGGTTTCATGTTGAACAATTGGATTGCTGAGGAGCTTCTTGTAGTTTATAAGCCTTCAGAGTAATGCTAAACATTAACCTTCTATTGTGTCCTTAGATATAATGGAATTCTTTTGTAGGAGCTTGCATTCGCTCTTTATCATTTAAGTGAATATCAATGAAGATGCATTTTGTCACGATTTTTTGCATTATCACTAATTTCATAATCATTTTCTCATTTCATAGCCTATCCTTACATTTGCCTCATTGCCATGACATAACATTTTGTTTGTTGTTTCCAATACTTGGATGTCCCTCGATAGCTTCCTTTTCCATTCAACTTTCAGGTGCTCAGATATTGACGACATGAATAAGCCAGTTACGAATCTTGAAATTGATTTTGAGAAGGCTGTTTGCTTAGGAGAATTTGAAGCCGAAGAAAATGCTGAAGATTATGTCTCGTCTCCTGAATTGTTAAGAATGGTGGAACAAGAGGATAAACAGGTTCTGCCTCATGAAGAATCTGTGGAAACAATAAATTTGGGCACTAAAGAGAGGAAACAAGAAGTGAATATTGGGACTTCTATTTCAGAAAGTACCAGGCATAGTTTGATCACTTTACTCCGCGAATACAAAGATGTTTTTGCGTGGTCATACCAGGACATGCCAGGGCTAGATGAAGATTTAGTGGTCCATAAGCTCCCATTAAAGCCAGAATGTAAGCCCATCCAGCAAAAATTAAGACGGATGAGGCCCGAAATGCTGTTGAAAATAAAAGAGGAAGTCAAGAAGCAATTTGACGCTGGCTTCCTACAAGCCTCTAAATATCCAGAATGGGTGGCTAACATAGTCCCGGTACCAAAGAAAGATGGAAAAGTACGAATGTGCGTGGATTACCGTGACCTGAATCGAGCAAGCCCAAAAGATAATTTTCCCTTGCCACATATTGACACGTTGGTGGACAACACAGCAAAACATTCATTGTTTTCTTTCATGGATGGATTCTCGGGGTATAATCAGATCAAGATGGCCCCTGAGGATATGGAGAAAACTACCTTCATAACAATGTGGGGAACGTTCTGCTACAAGGTGATGTCATTCGGTTTAAAGAATGCTGGGGCAACATATCAGAGGGCTATGGTGACATTATTCCATGACATGATGCATAAGGAAATAGAGGTCTACGTCGATGATATGATTGCTAAATCTCGAGGAGAAGAAGAACATGTAATGAACCTCAAGAAGTTGTTCGAAAGGCTGAGAAAGTTTCAGCTAAAGCTTAATCCAGCCAAATGTACATTCGGGGCTACCTCGGGAAAATTGCTAGGCTTCATTGTCAGTGAAAAAGGTATCGAAGTTGATCTAGATAAAATAAAAGCCATCCAAGAATTACCTCCCCCGCGCACACAAAAGGAAGTCAAGGGATTTTTAGGGAGGTTGAATTACATTGCTCGATTCATTGCTCAACTTACCAACCAATGCGACCCAATTTTTCGACTCCTTCAAAAACATAACCCGGGAGAATTGAACGAGGAGTGCCAAGTGGCTTTCGATAAGATAAAACGGTATCTGTCTAATCCTCCTGTGCTAGTACCACTGACCCTTGGAAAATCCTTAATTTTGTACCTGACCGTGTTTGAAAACTCAATGGGTTGCGTACTGGGGCAACATGATGAGTCAGGGAGAAAAGAAAAGGCGATCTACTACCTCAGCAAAAAGTTCACTGAATATGAGGCAAAATATTCGTCCATTGAGAAATATTGTTGCACTCTGGTTTGGGTAGCTCGGAGACTCAGACAATATATGTTGTATCACACGACATGGCTAATTTCAAAGCTGGACCCAATAAAATACATGATGGAATCGCCAGCACTATCAGGAAGAATGACACGATGGCAGATCCTCCTTTCGGAATATGACATTGCCTATGTAAGTCAGAAGTCAATAAAAGGGAGCGCAATAGCTGACTTCTTAGCAACTCGAACGACAGAGGAATATGAGCCTTTAAGATTCGATTTCCCAGACGAAGACTTAATGTGCATCACAAAAATAGAATCCGAGTCATCAAAAGAGAAGTCATGGAAGATGTGCTTTGATGGTGCGTCAAATGCTTTAGGGCATGGAATTGGAGCAATCCTGGTATCACCAGACGGGAATCATTATCCGTTCACTGCAAGACTGAACTTCTTCTGTACCAATAATATCGCAGAATATGAGGCCTGTATCATGGGGCTTCGTGCAGCTATCGAACGAAACATCGAGATCTTGGAGGTGTACGGGGACTCAGCCCTAATGATTTACCAAATCCGTGGAGAATGGGAAGTGAGGGACTCAAAATTGATTAAGTACAGTGATTTAGTGGCTGGATTGATCAAGGAATTCAAAGAAATAACTTTTCATTACTTCCCACGAGAAGAGAACCAACTGGCTGATGCCCTAGCCACTTTGGCTTCAATGTTCAAAGCAAGTAGAGAAACAGAAATAATGCCCCTCAAAATGAGCATATACGAGGTCCCTGCACACTGTTGTAGCATTAAGAAAGAAGTAGACGGACGGCCTTGGTTCCATGATATCTTAGAATATACCAAGAATCAAAGGTATCCCAAACAAGCGAATGAGAACGATAAAAGAACAATTAGAAGAATGGCAGCGGGATTTGTTCTTGATGGGGATATCCTGTATAAAAGAGGAAAGGATCAGATGCTTTTGAGATGTGTGGATGATGTTGAAGCCAGAAAAATACTTGAAGAGGTCCATGAGGGAATTTGCGGAATGCATGCCAATGGTTTCAATATTGCCAGAAAGATCATGAGACTCGGTTATTATTGGCTGACAATGGAAAGTGACTGCATCAATTTTGCCAGAAAATGCCACAAATGTCAAATCTACGGCGATAAAATTCATGTAGCCCCTTCACCCCTTCATGTCATGACTTCTCCGTGGCCTTTTTCTATGTGGGGCATGGATGTCATAGGGCCAATTTCTCCAAAAGCTTCAAATGGACATCGATTCATTTTTGTGGTTATCGATTACTTCACAAAATGGATTGAAGCCGCTTCGTTTGCCAATATGACAAAGACTGCAGTGTGCAAGTTTTTGAAAAAGGAAATCATTTGCCGATATGGTTTGCCTGAAAGAATCATCTCAGATAATGCCACGAATCTGAACAATAAGATGATGAAAGAAGTGTGCGAGCAGTTCCAAATAAAACATCATAATTCCTCGCCCTATTGCCCAAAGATGAACGGGGCTGTTGAAGTAGCTAACAAGAACAATAAGAGGATCATTGGGAAAATGACTGAGACATATAAAGATTGGCACGAGAAACTTCCATTTGCTTTATTTGCATATCGCACATCTGTGCGAACATCTACGGGAGCAACTCCTTTCTCTCTAGTCTATGGAATGGAAGCTGTGCTACCTATCGAGGTTGAGATCCCCTCTCTGCGAGTATTGATGGAATCAAAGTTAGAAGAAGCAGAATGGGTTCGAGCTCGATATGATCAGTTGAACCTCATTGAAGAAAAACGTCTAAGGGCAATTTGTCATGGGCAAATGTACCAAAAGAGAATGATCGCAGCCCATGACAAGAAGGTATGACCAAGAGAGTTCCATGAAGGAGAACTCGTTCTGAGAAAGATTCACCCAATACAAAAAGACCTGCGAGGAAAATGGGCACCAAATTGAGAAGGACCATACGTTGTAAAAAAGGCATTCTCAGGAGGAGCTTTAATCCTTACCGATATGGATGGGAAGGAGTTACCGAATCCGGTGAATTCAGATGCGGTGAAGAAATATTATGCTTAAGATGAAAACCCGAAAAGGGCATCTTAAAAAAAAAGGGATTAGGGCGAAAACCCGAAAAGGGCGTCTTGATTAGTACAAAAAGATTAGGATGAAAACCCGAGAGGGCGTCCTAATGAAACAAACCTGGCGGTCGAACGATAGGTCAAGTAGTGAGACTACAGTATTTGAAGCACTTCTGAAAGCTCAAAATTTTCTATGCAAGAAGCCATGCTCGAAAAGATTATTGATTGAGGAGTGTGGAAGAGTTCATGTGTTGAATATCTAGAGCATTTGTATCCGTTGAATACGACCTTTTCTTTCTTTTTGACATTTTTTACTCTCATTGGTTAACTTTCTTTGTTTGCCACATTTGAAATAAAGGAATATGAGATATCCTTTTTATCCCTACCTGACCATTTTCATGCATCTCATTATGTGTTTATTTAATGATAAATAGTGAAATGACATACTCTAAACAAAAGAAATGTCAAGCATTACCCGGATAAGAATTCGATAAGTGCAAGATCTTCAAAGCAAGAACAAAGTTTAACCAAGGGCAAAAGGGTGATATCTGAGAAACATCGATTACTCGTAAAGCTCGAAGACAGGTATGAGGCCTGAAGAGAAAGTCGAGAATCAAAGCAATGAACGCAGATCCTCAACAATCATGGCAAAAATGACATACGACCAATATGCTTAAGGAGCACTGCATAATCATGTAGGCATAGAGGCATTTAAGACAAACATGTGTATATCATGATGACATCATACATGGCATATACAGGTAATCCAGTAAAGCAAGAAATCTTGAATGAGAGTCGCACTGAATCAAAGGAAAAGATACCCGAGTTCTACCAAAGGACCGGTTTTGGTATTTTGATGTTTAATATTTATGCTTTCCAAGGAAAATCAACTCATATTGCGAGAGATGAGTTGAGCCTCAAGACATGTTGAGGTATTTTTAATTTTTTTTTTCAAAATCAACTCATATTGCGAGAAGTGAGTTGAGCCTCGGGGCACGCTGAGGTATTTTTAGTTTTAAATTGACTCATATTGCGAGAGGTGAGTTAAGCCTTTTTATTTTTGTTTTTCAAAATCAACTCATATTGCTAGAGGTGAGTCGAACTTCAGGTCACGCTGAGGTATTTTCAATTTTTGTGTTTTAATTTCAACTCATATTGCGAGAGGTCAGTTGAGCCTCAGGACACGCTGAGGTAATTTCAATTTCTATTGTCAAAAATTCAACTCATATTGCAAGAGGTGAGTTGAGCCTCAGGACACGCTGAGGTAATTTCAATTTCTGTTGTCAAAAAATTCAACTCATATTGCGAGAAATTAGTTGAGCCTCAAGACGCTGAGGTAATTTCAATTTTTGTTTGTCAAAAATCAACTCATATTGCGAGAGGTGAGTTGAGCCTCAGGACACGCTGAGGTGGTTTTAATTTATGTTCATCAAAAATTAGCTCATATTGCAAGAGGTGAGTTGAGCCTTGGCTCACACGCTGAGGTATTTTCAATTTCTGGTTTTCAATTTCTGTTTTTCAAAAATCGACTCATATTGCGAGAGGTGAGTTGAGCCTCGGGACACGCTGAGGTAATTTCAATTTCTGTTTGTCAAAAATCAACTCATATTGCGAGAGGTGAGTTGAGCCTCGGCTCACATGCTGGGGTCTTTTCAATTTATGTTCTTCAATTTCTGTTAGTAAAAAAAATCAACTCATATTGCTAGAGGTGAGTTGAGCCTCAGGACACGCTGAGGTAATTTCAATTTCTGTTGTTAAAAAAAATCAACTCATATTGCGAGAGGTGAGTTGAGCCTCAGGACACGCTGAGGTATTTTTAAATTTCTGTTTTTCAAAAATCAACTCATATTGCAAGATGTGAGTTGAGCCTTGGGTTCACATGTCGAGGTATTTTCAAAATCTATTTTTGCGAGAGGTGAGTTGAGCCTTGGTTCACGTGCTGAGCTATTTTCAATTTCTGTTTTTAATGTCTAGTTTTACAGAGTCAATTCATATTGCGAGAAATGAGTTGAGCTCAGGATCACATGCCGAGTAAAGAATCAATATTAGAGCTGATTGAAGACACCATATTTTGTCTCCCTGAAGTTGCAGTGGAGTTAATCGAGGATATCAGATCTTGCCTTTCTAAAGTGGCAGAAGAGAAGACCCAAAACCTTATCTCACTGAAGCGATAGAAGAGCATATTGAATTACATTGGAACAGATTGAAGCTACAAGGCATATCTCCGAATTTGCAGTGGATTGAACCAAAGCTACAAGATGCGATGGACTGGAAAGAGACTACCTGGATGAGAAGAGCACCAAAGAAGTCCATACTTAGCAAGACCGGGCAAAATTGGCCTTTCTTTATATCTTTGCTCTATTCTCGTTACACGATAATAAGCAAAGAGGGGCAGCTGTTGTAGGCCAATTTTAGCCCATTTACATCAAAACCCAATTTAGCCTTACCTAACCCACCAAAATTAAACCCAAAACCCAAAATCTTAACTACCCAAAGCCCAATTTACATCAAAACCCCAATGGCCCAAACCCTAAGCCCAAATCAAAATAAAAAAACCTAGCCCACAACTTAAACTTTTCTCAACTAGCCACACCTTTTCCACCACCAACTCCACTAGCCACACCTTTTCCACCACCAACTCCACTAGCCACTCCTTTTCCACCACCAACTCCACTAGCCACACCTTCTCCACCACCAAATCCACTAGCCATACTTGCTCCATTACCTACTCCACTAACCACACTTGCTCCACCACCACTTGTACCTACAAATGAAGACATAAACAATAAAAAAATATTTTGTAAATGGCTATATAAGCCTTCTCATATTTTGTAAAAGGAGGGGGGAAGATTTTTTTGGAGAGTTTTTGGGAGAGAAAGTTATTGTAAAAGATTTTTGGAGAGGTTTCTTTTTAAAGTAATCAAGGAGAAGAGTTATTGTGAAGGCTAGTTTTTGGAGAAGCTAGTTTTTTTGGAGATTAATCAAAAATCAAAGCAAAAGAGGTTTCTTTGTCTATTCTCATTTTAAGTTCTTTGTTTACTTATTGTTTTCCTTTCAATCTTATTTTGTTTCTTTTATACGAAAGTAAAAAATAAAAGGAGGAAGCTTACCCATTTTTACCGAAAAAGTTTTTTTGAGGTCCGGCTGCCGTGTACGGTGGCGCCGGCGACGGTCCGGCGACCGGACGATGGCCGGCCTTGTGGCCGTAAATCACCCACCCTCTCCCTCTCTTTTTTTGTTATTATTATATTTCTTAATATTATATTATATATATTCTTTTAATATATTAGGTATATTTTAAATTTTATATTACGTATATATATATTTTATACTATTTTATTTATATATCTTTAATATTATATTATTTATATATTTTTTTTCTACATGTTATCTTATGTATATATCTTAACTATATTATGTATGTATTTTTAACACTATATTATGTACATATTTTTAATATTATCATGTATTTATTTTTTATATATGTACATATTGATGTAGTATTATTAATAGTATTTTTTTTAACATCATTATTATTTCTAATATATATATTATGTACATCTTTTTATTTCTATTTTATTTTTTATTTGTCAATATTAATTATTATTATTCTAATATTTTGATATTTTAATATTTTATATTTTATATATTTTATTATTCCCATCATTATTCGCATTTTTTGACAATAATATTCTTGGATTTTTTTTACTATCATTTTAAAAACTTTTTACATTTTAATTTTAAGAATAAGGCAATGTACCAATTTTAACATTAAGTCATCGATTTCATCGCTATGTTGGGTGAAATTAATCGGCTCGTGTTAAAAACGGGACGTCCTTCTAAAAAACAAAAAAACTTGCAACTTCTCATTTCCTTCAATCGGATCACACTTAAATGTCAAATTGAATTCGTATTTTTGAAAATCAAGACAACATGTGTTTAATAAGATACCAATTTTGGGCGTCGTGAGGGTGCTAATACCTTCCTCGCCCGTAACCGACTCCCGAACCCTAAATTTTCTCTGAATTTTAACGTAGACCTAAACTTAGCCTTTTATTTGTTTTAATAAGAGATCTAATAGGTGTCCGATCACACCTAGGAAAAAGGATTGGTGGCGACTCCCTGTTTATTTCAAAAATCAAACGTCAAATTTCAAAAAAGCTACAAGCATATTTTCGCCTTTTAAGTATAATAATATTTATTTGCATTTCTAAATGTAATTTATTTCTCTCATGACAAAATCTCATAATAATATTGGGCCTTTCAAAGCCTCTGGTTAAACGTTGCCCATTTACAGCCCAGTAAAGCCTTAAGCTAAGACAAAGATTACCTGGAGTTTAGCCCCTTACCTAAATCAGAGAAGTAATTGTAGTAAGTTATATATATATACTTTATTAATTCAACTTAAAATATTAAATTTATTTGAGTTAGGTATTTAAATTATTTTTTGGTTCATCACAACATCTAAATTTTGATTCTCTTACTAAAGTTATTATTGATCATTAGTGTCGTTAAAAAAAACACGTCAGTCAATTAAATTTCATCATGTTATAATCTCGTTAAAATATAATTAAATAAAATTTTATATGAATATTAAATAAACAAATAAAATTAGCCTTCCCTTCCCCACCTTGTCCACCGCCTCCCGTCAGCCTCGTCCCTCTCCCTCTGAATCGGAGTTTTAACTAACTACTTAATCACTACTCAATCATTTTCCACGAGGATATTTGGTTAGAAATTTTAGACAAATATTACCAAAGGGGAGAGGGACGATGGACGGGGTGGGGGAGATAATTTTATTATTATTTAATATTAATATCAATATCAAAATAAAATTTTTATAATCACATGATTAAATTTGTTTAATTTGACACTAACGAGAAGCATCAACTTTAGTATCCGAATCTAAACCAAATCAGCTAAATAATAGTTTAAATATTTAATTCAGATAAACTCAATAATTTAAATGCTTTCTGTTGAATTAAACCTTACATAAAAGCTTAAGAATTAAAAAAAAAAGAAGAAGGTAAAAGTATTAAAAAAAAAAAAACTCTTATCAAAAGTTTCCATCTAATTGAGTTTTCGTGGAAAATATTATTAAGCTTGTCTACTAATGGAAACTGTTGTTAATCAGTTTGATTATTACTGAATGCTGATAAACGATAAAAAATTAACGTATGATATACGATTAGAGGTGTACATGGGTGAGGCCGAACCTAACAAAAAATTTAAGTCTATTTGCTAGGCCTGTCCTGGCCTGAAAATGTTCCAAAATTTTTGCACAAGCCTATCTTGGATAAAATACTAAAATTCGAGCCCAGCCTAACTCACCCATATTAATTTTTTATATTATTTAAAAATATAATACATCAAAAATACTAAAAATATTAAAATAAATATTTTCCAAAAAATTAAAAATAAATTTAAAAAATATGTATACTTAAAGAACACTAAGATAAATATAACTTAACAAGCAAATGTGAAAAATAGTAACAAAATTAACAATAAAATAAAAGTTATACAATATTCAAATAATAACAACAAAATAGTAGTAACATAATTATGAAATAGTAGTAAAATAGTGAAAAAAAAACAAGGTTTTTTTTCATATTTGGGTCGGGTTAGGCTCGGGCCAAGAAATCATTACCAAAGGCTCAATCCGTTTTCTAAATGGGCATTATTTTTGCCCAAGCTCATTTTTCAATCCTATATATTTTTCCTAAACCTTCCCACTTTTCGAACGGGCCTTCGAGCCGAACCAATTGACCCAACCCATAGACAAATTTATATATGATATGAATAAATATATAGTTGTGAGACATTAACATATATTTAAAAAATATAACATTTATAAAAATTAGTAATAATGCGAGATGAATTGTTTTTTCAAGATTTATTTTGGATGTAATTTATTTAAATAATTTTAGATAATTATTATAATTTCGAAAATAATATTTTTAAAATAAATTCTCAAAGATTTTTTAAAAATTGAAATTTATTTTGATGATTTTTTTTTAGAAATTTGCTAATTTATAATTTCTAACATGACAAGACGATTTTTGTGTTTTTTGAACTTGGGTAAATGATAATTTTCTTGTTTTTGGTTGGTTAATATCAGCTTAATAAAATCAAGTTGTTGACATATACAATGCCAAATACTAACATATTCAAACACCTTCCCTTCCGTGTTTTAGATGATATAATGCATAAAAGAAAAAAAACAAACATTTTCTTTTTGCAATAATTCAAGAAAATTATATGCTCTACCAACCAAAAACATGAAAATTATCATTTACCCAAGTTCAAAAAACACACTAAAGATTTGGAGGCGAAAATTTATAATTTACCCCAATTTTAAAAACACAAAAATCAATAAGTCATGTGAGAAAATTATAAAATAGGAAATTTATCATCAAATAAATCATGAAAATAAATTTAAATTTTTAAAAATGAAAATTTATGTTTTTTAAAAATTATAAAATTATTTTACAACAAAGATAAACTTGGATAAATATATGTCTAAATTTAGATAAAAATTTTAATATTATATTCAGAGTGAGGATAACACAGTTTGAATTCGTACTAAACATATGCCTAACAAGAACTTTAACCATTGCTCCATACAAGTTTAATATTTTTATTTTTAAAATATATGTCAACATTACATGTCATGTAACAGCTTCTTATTATTTTTCTCACCCACATCAAGGGTGTAGCCGAGAGGCTAGCAGGGGCTTTGGCCTCCTTAATAATTTTTTTTTTTATTTAGACTCTTTAAATTTTTTAAAATTTTAAATTAACAAATATAAAATCATATTTTATCTCCTAAAATGATAAAAAGTTAATTTAATTATTTAAAAATTATAAAAATATAAACTATTTAAAATTATATTTTTATTATCATAAAAATTAAAATTTATTCTAACATCATCATGTTAATGATATAGTTTCGTTAACATATAGACTTAATTTATTTTTTAATCAATAAATATTCAAATAGATGAAAGTTGTCAATAAAATTTAATGAATTTTTTACCTTAAAGCTAAAAAATTGTAAAAAAAATCAATTTATGAAGGTAGAAAAACTACAAACGTTGAGAAATACAGAAAAATAAATCCAAAAGAAGATAGAAAAACAAGATAAGCAATTACTTTTGTTTTAAAGTAACAGTAAGAGAAAGAAAAAGAGTTCATCAATGATTTTGGATGATTAAACCTTATAAAGCTTATTTAAAATTTTGAATTCCACGATTAGGTTATTTTATTATGATAAGAACGAGAAATTTCGAAATTATTTACAAAAGAAAAAAGAAAAGAAATTACTTCGAACTATTTTCGTGAGCTCAGCTGTTGATACGGTTCCATTGTACATTTGAAACTGTTTTGTACATTATGATCTAAAGATTAAAACACTTCTCAATCTAAGGTTAAAACCGCGACTCTTCCCCTTGATATCCTTAACTAATCCTTCTCAAAAAACTCCCTGCCATAATTTAAAATTAATTAATTAATAAATAAAAATTAGTTTTCTCAACATCCAAACAGGTCAAGAAGAAAGAAAAAGTTGAAATATAATTCGAAAAAGAAACCGAACCTTGATTGATTGATGGAGGTAATAGATTTAAGTAGCTTTACTGCAAGGCGTTTTAACATTGTTCTTGCCGCTGAGAGGCGAGCAGGCAAGAACCACGTTAACACCACGTCGTCGTTTTTCATAGAAACCTCCACGAACTACGACGACGACGTCATTCTCATTCTCTTTGTCACGGCTGACAAGATCTTCGCCAAGATGTGATTCCTCTTCTCTTATCCTCAAAACCAGACTATGAACTCTCTCCACTTTCTTCTTCATCTCCACCACCACCGATCTCGGCGACTCCACCTCCGCCTCCTCCGTCGATGACTCTTCACTCTCCAACTCAATAACTGGAACCGGAACCTCCTTCTTTGCCTCCATGAAGATGGTATCCTCCTCCCCTTAACTCTGATTCTTTTGTGTTTTCTTTTTCTTTGTTAAGTTGAAGTTTTCTAGTAATGGCGGGGGAATATATAGGAAGGAAAAGAAAGATGAAGATAGTAGGGGGGGTGTAGGCTTTAACAATTTGTGCGGGGATTGCACGTGGCAATACAAAGGAGAGAAAAGGCCACTATCACGTCGTTGACTGAAAAGACATGCGGTGAGAGAGACTAGTACAAATGCGTTGCCGTTTTATTAGCCAAGTAGTTCTCAGTGAGGATAAAGCCGTGTAATAAGAGATTAACAGCATAACATTTACTTTGAGATTAAACTTATTTGGTGTTTTAATTTTATTAAAAAAAAAAAGAAATTTTTAGCTTTCTATTTAATTTCCACCATTTTTTAGCTTTTAAATTTGTACTGTTTATCAAATCACCTTAAAATAAATGAAAGAATTGATAATCCACGTAGGTTGTCACATGTATACTATGTAGTAATTAATTATTTTTAAAATTAAAAAAACATATAAAAATATTTAAAAACGAAAAAATATTAAATTCTAAAAAAATAACTAATTGCCACGTGACATCCGCGTGTATACTACACCAACAAAGTTAATATAAATTAACTTTTCCATCCATTTTGAGATGATTTAACAAACAACGTGTTATAATAGACATTGATAATGGCAATAGAACGATCACAAAACAATAAGAAAGCGAAAATAAAACACATAGATTTTACGTGAAATCATTTTCGGGAAAAATCACATGCAGAGGAAGAGAAAGTCACTCATATTGAAAACTGAATGATACAAGAGGAGTTTCGCCTGTATATCTATTTAAATGTTGAAAAACTCTATTCTAGTCAATGTCAAATAAAAGAAGTGTAGTTCTATACTGATCACCTTATTTTGCCACAGTATTTATTTTTTCAACAAGTGACGGGATTTAAGTCACACAAACTCTAACACAACGTAAGTGTAAGGGCTAAAATAACTTTTTTAAATAGTTAAAAGGTCAATTAAGTAATTATGTCATTTACTTTTTTCACTATTATAGAATATAGATTAAACTAGTTTACATACTCGTGTAATGCACGGGCCAATTGCATGTATTAATTGAAATGCACTTAATTATTTTTATAAATATTTTTAACTTGTTATAATGTTTCACTAATAATTATTGATTACGAAATCAAATCATGTTGACGTGTCATTATATAATAGGTGACAAATATTTTTAAAACTGCTTCAAAACTAACTATCACTAAAATTATTTCAAATTTCGATTTTATTATATATATAATGTGTATTTATGTTATTATATATATAATAACAAATAAATAAAATAAGATGACATTATTTTCTCATTTTTTGTCCTACGAATTCGATAAAAAGTAAATATTATATTTATATTTAATTCTTAAATTAATTTAAATTAAATTATTATATGATGTGATTAATAATAAAATATATACTCTTATATTTTTCTTTCATATATATATGTGTGAGATTTGAGGTGGAACAAAATGATTGGGAGATCAGTCAAATGTCAAATCTTACTTAGCATGCATGATTTGAGCAATTGAGTATGGAATTATTGGGTGGAGTACACGTGGCATTGAATTAAGGAATTAGGAGAGATTAGGGTGATTCTTAATTGATGTATTGTGAAAGTGGTACAACTTTTCCGTTTGTTACTAGTGGAGTCATATTACGTGGTTCAATTAACAAATAGAATAATAAAAGTTTAATATAATATTTAGTATCAGAATTCAATAATTTTTTTAATTTGACATTTTTTTTGGTCAATTTGGTATTTGAATTTAACATTTTTTTAATTCGGTACTTAAGCTTTTTTTAAGTTTAATTTGGTACCTAAATTTATTAAATGTTGTACAAATTACATAAAACATTAATAGTGTTAATTTTTTTGTTATACTACAAAAATATTGTTAGTATTAAAGGAAATTTTTGTTTAAAAAAAAGGTATTGAGCTATGCTTAACCAATTAATATTAAATAAGAAAAAAAATAAGATTTTTAAAAACCCAAATTAAAAGAAATTCATTATTTTTAATTAATAAAATAAATAAATAATTAATTAAAACTCAAAGAAATTGAACATATAAAATACAAAAAAAAAAAGAAATCATATCATCTGATTATTTTTGCTACCTCGTAAAAAATAACATTGTTAGTATATTGGAATAATTTGTAAAACATTTGACCCAAATGGAACAAAAAAAGATTAAGTACCAGATTAGGAAAAAGGGTTAAGTTCAGGTACCAAATTGGACCAAAAAAGTGTCAAGTTTGGGTACTAAATTAGACAGAAAAGGATTAAGTATCAACTTAAGAAAAAATGTCAAATTTAGATGCTAAATTAAAAAAAAAATCAAAATTAAGTACGAAATTAAGAAAAAAATGTCAAGTTTAGAAAAAACTAACTATACATATTATTTTTAATTGATGTATTGTGACAGTAGTACAATTTTCCTTTCTGTTACGAGTGAAGTGATATTACGTTATTCAATAAACAAATAGAATAATAAATAAGGTATATATATTTGTTTTATAAATAATAGTGGCATGAGTTCAAAGTTCAAATTTTATATTGATTTTATTAAAAAGATATAAAAAAATAAGTGTTATTACAATAATATAAATTATTTTAAATATATAAGGGTAATGTTGTAATTTCTCAACCAAGTCGATATTCGGTTGACTTGTGACAATAAGTCAATAAAAAATTTAAGTAATAGTATAGATGTATGACGAAAAATCCACTTACATTACTGTAACTGTTCGATTACTTTTTTTATATGATTAATATTTTAACAACTCAACCGTTGAATTTATCAATATATTTATACTTATTATACAAATAATTTTTTTAATTAATCTGATACCTCTTTTATAATGACTTAAAATATTGTCTATATTAATATATATTCAGAGGTTATTAAAATTAATAGTTAAAATATTTTAATTTACGACAAATTTAACACATATAATTTATATGAATGAAGCCTAACCACTGAAATATTAATCCTATAAAAAAAATCACGAAGTTGTATAAAACTAAATTTAAAGAATTATTAACCTTGTTCATTTTTTTTTGTTAAATTTAAATCCATTAAAATACTATCTTAAGATAACACACCAATAAATTTAATAAGGTGTTAACAAATTGAATCTGAATCTTTAAATTCAAAAAATAGAAAGATTAAATTCTTAAAAATATAAAAAATAAATAACAAATTCCAAATATACATAAAGAAGGAAAACTTGGAAGCATATTGAAACCTTTAAATTTTAACCATTTAGTCCAAAATAATTACCCCAACGCGTAAGATAGATAAAAAACCATGCTAATATATACTTAATGAAAATAATGTTCTTTTTTTAATCAAGGGTTGAGTAAAAGATGTTTAAGGTTTACCTTCAAGATTAAATATGAAGAGGCTTGAGTCAATGCAAGTCTTTTGCCACTACTCTAAATTACTTAATTGATAATGAAAGAGATTTGATGCAGATGAAAGTGTAAAATGGAACTAAATTCAAGCTCACTTAGAACTAGATACTCAAAAAGCTCTATCAAGTTTTCTTAATGTAATAAATCACTATTTGAAGTCTGAACAATTATTTTTACATTGGAGCCTAAACTATTTTTATCCTAGTTAGACCCTAACTTGACAACTGTTCCAACATTAGGACCTTAGTCAAGTTATACCTAACTTAGCAATTGTCCAACATAAGGACCTAAACGAAGCAATTGTTTCACATTAGAACTTGAACCCTTTTTTTTTGTCTAAATTAGTTTCTGAACTTGACAATTACTTTTATATTAGTGGTAAAACTCGACAATTATTCTCATATTAGGACCTAAAGTTTAGGGTTTTAAAGAAAATTCAAGGACCAACTTGGACCTAAAGCCTCAATATGAGAATAATTGCCAAGTTCTAACTTAATTGGACAAAAAAAATTTGGATCCCAATATAGAAATAATTGCCAAATCTAATGCTTAACTTGGGCAAAATGATACTAGTTGCCAAACTCTAAAAAGTGATTTAATTTCAAGTTGAATTATTCGTCGGCTGCAGATTGGCACTAGTATTTCTTTGATCTGTTGCTTTTGCCTGTGTAAAAAAAATAAAAGATGCTCAACCGATAGCTCAAGCTCCAACTGGCAAATATCTAGCAAGGGATTGGAATTGGGATCGATTGCCTTGCTATGGGAAAGCTTGAGTTCAAGCATTAATCCTTCAGGTCCAGCACAACAAAAATCATTATGTTGAGAAAGAAAAATTTTGTTTAATTTTACTAATAAATATCTAATTCAACTTTTTTTTATATTTTTCTTAAAAAATTACGTTATTTTAATTTAACATTCAATAATTTATATATGTATTTTTTAGTTTAATATATGCCATAAGTCTTTGTACTTGTATCAAATTTGGAATTTAGTCATTACATTTTCATTTCTTGGAATTTAGTCCTTCTATTGTTCAGATTTCAAATTTCAGATCTAATTTGTTAACACTTTTTGTTATTATTAAATTTGTTGTTGTAACATTTTGAAATTTAAAAAAAAATTAACTTGTTAGTAATGTAAATAAAAAATAACGTAACGAATCTAAATTTAACAAAATAATTTTAATAGTGTTAACAGTTAGACCTGAATTTTAAAATCTAAAAAGTAGAGAGACTAATTTTAAAATTACAAAGAGTACATGGACTTATAACATATTTTAACTTTTCTTTTATTATATTTTTAAACATAAATAACATAATTTATTATAGTATTATATATTATTATAGATTTTATTATGTGATATAATTTATCAAAAGTAAAATAATAATATATTGCAATATTGAAAACAAGTTGGCGAGCGTTCAATCAAATCGAGTGAAAAAAATTCGAGTTAGTTGAGTTAACAAATCCTATTTTATCATTCCAACTAATTTGAAATTTTTTCAAATCGAGTTGAGTGAAACGAGATTCATTGTTCGAGTTAAATTAAAATGTTAAAATAAAATATTGTTACGTTATAATTAATTCTATGGTAGATCACATAAATATGAAACCATATGTATTTGAAAAAGAAAATAAGATACTTTAATATGATAAGCTTGAATTGATAATTTATTTGTTTAGGTCCTCAAAAATATTATTTTGGAATTTTTTACTCAAATTTTAAGCATTGTTACACATATTTTTAGAATTTTTTGTTTTTATAATTTAAAAAATTGAAAATTTGGAATTTTTATAAATATTTAGAATTTTTAAAAATTATTTATGTATTTTTTGTTGAAAAAAATCAATGTGCTCATTTTCGAAATTAATATGGAGCAAAGGAGTATTTACAGCAATCTGTCATTTGCGTTATTCGAATTATAAAATTCAACTTAACTCAAACCCGAAAAATTGAACTACATATTTGAGTTGACTTTAAAAAACTGAATAACTCAAATAATTCAATTCGATTAACTTGAAATTCAAATTTTTTTCAATTTTTTCGAGTCGAATGGAGTTTTGCTCACTGTAAAATTAGACTTGAGCCTTGAATATTGAAACTTAAGCTTAACCTATATTTCAAAGGACCTTACTATTTTATCCAAACTTAATCTAATTTTTTTTTCAAAACCTTTTAAGACTTCAAAACTATATATATATATATTGCCAATTATTAGCATGATAATTTTGAATCATGATCGGAGCTGGTTAATTTAATTTTGCTTAGTGATGGCAAACACAAGCTTAAATAAATCCAAACAAAATTTAAAAGTACTAAAAACTCAATAAAACCAAAGTAGTAGGCCTTCCACGACTTGAAACAAATTCTTCAGAAAACTGTTGGATGTAAACCCTAATATTATTTTCGGAATGAACTTCTATTGTTTTTTTTTTGGAATTTTCTAGTTTTTTAGGGTTTTCTTAAGAATTTCTTTTATATTGTATACAAAATATCCCATTAGTGTTGGTTTATAGTTAGTGGCGAAGTCAGAAAATTTTTCTTAGGAGTCGGAATTAAATTATATATTTTTTACGATAGTAAAAATGTAATTTCATCATTTTAATAGTTTATATCTTTATAGTTTTTAAAGGACTAAATTAAATTCTTATCTTTTTGGGAGATTAAAGTGCAATTTTATCATTATTGATTTAAAATTTTACAAATTATAAAAGATTTAAATGGAAAAATTTTCATTTTAGGGAGGCCGAGCCCTACCAGCCCTTGGCTCCACCACTGTTTATAGTAGAATTTTGTAATTAATATTTAAAATTATTATGAAAATAAATATTTGGTAATAAAAAATTGTAATAATATTATTAGAATTTTGTAAATTATTTTTTAAAAATTTGTGGTAATGTAGATATAATGAACTTTGAACCCTATCATTATAAAAAAGTATAGTTGAGTATCCAAAATTATTAAAGAAACTATGGAATGAACATGTAAAATTATGAAAGTATCTACTTCTATTTAAGTTTGAGAGTATTTTAGAATAATAAATGATTTTACAAGTTGGTTTGGACTTATGCTGTCTTAAGTTTTATTTTTTTGTTGTGTTTTATTGTTTAATAAGTTTTCACTTTTAGAAATTTTTGGCTGCTCTTATAGCGCGTTTTTTAGTTTTGCTTATGCAAGTAGTCTTGCTTTACAAGTGCTTTTAGGGATGGTTTTGTTGTAGTTCTCTCTAGTTTGGTGGATGTTTAAATCTTTTGCCAATTTTGCATGCCGCTTTGGATTATCCGGGGCTGATTTTCTTATCATATTAAGTGCTTGCAATCAATCTAATATGTTGTGTTGAGTTGCAATAGAGTCAATTGTAATATTCTATGGATGCTAAGGCTAAAGCTCTTGTTGTGTTGATGCAGTCGTAAACCAACTAAAAATTCGACTAAGGTAAGTGCACCTATCAATTAATAGTATAGCTAGGGTGAGCAAAGATATTGTTCCCACAATGACTAAAAGTACTAGTAATTACCATCTTTCTATTATTTAACCGACAGATTGGAGTGATTGGTTAAAACTAAAACTAACTAAATTAATCAACTAAAGAACAGGTCAAATAACAAATTAGGAAAATAAACTATTAACAACAAAGAAGTGAGACAATACCTAAGAAAGAATACACCTAGACTTCATCTATCATTATCAATCTAAATTATGCAATTTCTTCACTTGGTATCTTAATATGTAGAAATCCTTAAATTATGCTAATATCTCTCTTCCAGACTAAGAGCAACTGACTCTAGGTTGATTAATTGAAATTTCTTTATAATTAAAACCCCTATTATCACATTAACTCGATCTATGGATTACCCTATTAGATTTGAATCTAATCTAGTAGATTTATGTCGTCCTATTTTTAGGATTGTATGCAACTCCAGTCAATTACGTTAGATCTACTCTTAAACATGGTCTATTCCTCATTTGGTTTAAGCACATCAAACATGAATCAATAGTCTAGAGATATCAAATCAAGAATTAAGCTCACATAATTCACAACAAGATCTAAGTTTTTATTACGTAAAAAATAGAAATCAAATAATAGAATCCATCCTAGGGTTCATTTCTCTAGGTATTTGAAAAATTAGTTCATGTTAGTAAATAAAAACATTCCAAAGACAATATAACTACAAGAAACAAAGAAACTCATAATAAACTTCAGAGAAATCAAAAAGAGATCTTCAATCTTGATGGAAATCTGCTTCAAAGTAAGCTTTATTGGTGTTTTTTGAGTTGTTTTTCCTGAGTATTCACTAACAGCTCTCACCTCTCTTTTATCTTTATCATATTGATAATACTCTAGAACGACATATTTTACGTGCTAATTGCATGCTTATTTTGAGTATGATCATACTAATTTGGATTATTTGTGGTCTTTTATCTTTTAAGGACTAAATTGGAGGCAAGAAGAAATTTAAAGGCAAAAATTACAAAATTGAAGATATAATGGGCCAGCATGCAAAGAAAGAAAGAAGTGGTGCCAAAAATGCAAACATGGAAGACCAAGGACTAAAATGCAAAAGAAGAGATTTATAGCACAAGACTCTATTTTAATTTCAATTATATTAGGATAATTATTAAGGATTTTTATTTAGATTAATTCTAGGATTTATTTTCATTTATCTTTAATTATCTTTATTTATTTGTATTTATCTTTTAGAATTTCATTAGGAATAGACTAGATTTTCTAGTACTATAAATAGGGGATGGAGTGGCACATATTTGACATCTCTTTTTTCTGTAACCACTCCCTCTCCCAAAAACTCTGTCTTTTGTTCTCTTCATATTTTCTTCAATAAAAATCCCATATCTATTTTATTTATTTATTTCCCAAAAATCATGAGCCACTAAACCAATTTAGCCGAAGGTTGTCAAAATTCCCCAAAAAGGTTCATGAGGCTTAGAACTCACGCTTAGCCTTCTCAACAAGGTATTCATCACTTCTCCGCATTATGGGCCTAACCTTCCGTCCATGTCCCTTAATAGGTGATCTTTTCAACTTGTGCAAGGAATGACTGCTTTGTACGTTTTGGGTAGATTACACAGTCGGTTCATTGGCTTTCTGCATCAAATGTTGTCGAATCCAAGACACAAAACGACGTAGTATTCACCGTTGGGAAGTGATGATCTAGCAGAAGATAGTCCCACAAAAGCGATTATTGGCTAGAGTCAGGCTCTGCCAAATTTTAAGTCTAAATCCTTGGAGCTAGTGGTCGTAGGCGTCCTCTTCCACTATAACTGGCTTATCCTACTCGAGAAGAGTTACTTAAAAACCCAAGGCGAAACGAGACAACCAGAGGCTGGAATCTCGCCACATAAGAAACTTTCTCTATTTTCAAACTTTGTTTATTTTTTCCATTTTAATTTCTGTAATCTATTTAATTTCGCAATTTCAATTCACTTTAAATTTTGTTTTTATTTTTTCAGATTCTTAATTCTATTTTTTTATTTTTCAGGAACGCAGGTTTTCTTGGCCAAGAAATTATCCAGGATTTCAAGAAACGAGCATTTGTACAATCTGGTCCCTAAGAATTAAACCCTACTTCCCCTTTACTGTTATTTTTACTATTTTACAGGGAATATGATATTTTGGTGCTCTCAACGCGCATCAAATTCTGGCGATGTTGCCGGGGATCGGTAAAACACTAATCTTGTTTTTTGTTTCTTACGACCAGATCTGCTCCAGGAACTCTTGCGTTTGATTCAGAAATCGAAAAGATTGCGAGAGCTAATTGTAAGGAAACAAAGCTAAAGAAAAAGCAGTCACCGGTGGTTAAGACTCAAAGTAATCCACCGCCAGAAATCAGAATCGACGACGAAGCAGAGTCTAGGTTAATGAAAACCTACTCAAAATTTTGAAAGCGAAAATGTAAAGTAATTCCTAGAAGAAGGTTTAACGCTAGGGTTGATGAACCGCCATTATGCATGTGTATCCTACTATGGATACTAATTTTGAATTAAATTCAGGCTTAATCCAGCTAATGTTAACTTTCAGGGGTTACAGAACGAAAATCCCCACAAGTATTTGAAAGAATTCCATATGGTTTGCCTTAGTATGAAACTCAGGGGTAATTGAGGATCAAATTAAACTGTGTGCTTTCCTTTTTCCTTACAGATTCTGCTAGGGAATGGTTATTTTATTTACCTCCTAGATCTGTAACGACTTGGGCTGAATTGTCTCGTTTGTTTCTCAACAGGTTTTTCCCAGCGTCCAGGCAGCCGAGTTAAAAAAGAAATCGTGCGAATAAGGCAAAAAGACGCAGAGTCTCTGTACGACTATTGGGAGCGATTTAAGAAGTTGTGTGCAAGTTGCCCACAATATAGTATAACAGAACAGTCTTTATTCTAGTACTTTTATGAAGGCTTGAAACCCATGGAGCTAAATATGGTAGATGCCGCTAGTGGAAGAGCGTTGGTCAACATGACTCCACAACAAGCATGAGACTTAATCTCCACAATGACTGCAAATCTCAGTAATTTCGGGCCAATCCTGAACCCCCTAGAAAGGTTCACCAGCTAAGTAATTCGACTTAGAAGATAAGATTGATAGAATTGCTAATATTTTGAATTCTCTTGTTGCAGAAAAAACAAAGATAGCTCGGTTATGCGGAATATGTGCTATCCCTGAACATACAACTGATACATGTCACAGTTTGAATGATGATGCTATGGCTCATTTAGATGCTGTGGGAAATTTTCCTGGGCCACTACAAAGGCGATACGACCCTTACGCTAATACCTACAACCCAGGATGGAGGGATCATCCCAACTTAAGTTATGAGGCCAACCTACGATTTAACTAGTCAAACCAAAATCGTTCCCCAAATAGCCTCGAGATTCAGGTAAATCTCTAGAAACCAATGGTCAATAAATTAACAGCTAATGTCCTTGATTTTCAACAGCAAACTCTTAATTTCCAAAGAGAGACGAAGGATTTCCAACAAAAAACCGAGGCATCCATAAGAGAGTGGACCACATAAATTGAGAGATTGAACTCTCAAGGGAAGCTGCCATCACAAACAAAACCAAACCTGAGGTAAAACACAAATGTAGTGACGCTGCGAAGTGGAAAGGTACTGGAATAAATTCCTGGCAGAAATCCTGGCCAAGAAACCACCTAAGAAAAATCCAAAAAAGACAAACAGATCCGAGCGAAACCCCCATTACCGAAATCCAACCCTCATTCCTAGGATGATTAAATTTGTGTCGAAAAAGTAAGGAATACAAAGAGATCTTCGAAACATTCAGGAATGGCGAGATCAATTTACCACTGCTGGATGCCATCCGACAGATTTCGCTGTATGACAAGTTCCTCAAGGAGCTTGCACCAACAAACGAAAACTAACAAGTAACGAAAATGTAAGTGTTGGTGAGAATGTATTCGCAGTGCTACAGCAGAAAATGCCGGTAAAATACAAAAATAGGGGTATGTTCGTTATACCATGCAAAATAGGCCATTTGGGGATCAAGAAGGCCATGTGTGGTTTAGGGCCTCCATAAATGTTATGCCTTATTCTATTTATGAATCACTTGACGCGGGTTTTTTTGAAGAAAATAGGTGTTATAATTTAGTTGGCAGACAGGTCCGTTGTACACCCCGAATGAGTCCTTGAGGGCGTACTGGTAAAGTTAACGAACTTATTTCCCTGCAGATTTTCTGTGATAAAGATGAAGGAGGATAACACTACTGGATTTTCAGACCTCTGTTGGGCTGACCTTTCCTTAGTACCGCTAGCACTAAGATCGATGTAGAAGTAGAAGTCTTACGATAGAATTTGATGGAGAGATCATGAAGTTTAATGTTTATGACGTCATTAGTCATCCAGCGAAATTTGAGCGTAAATCGTGTCGACATAATCGACTCATTAGTAGATGAGACTTTGAGTCGATTATGAGATAAATCTGAATTTATATCTGATGACTATAAATCTGTTAATGAGTTATTGTCTCCATCAAATACTAAACTTTACCTTTTATTATGCAGGCTCCAGAATTGGAATTGAAACCGCTTCTCGAACATCTTAAGTATGCGTTTTTGGGGAAATGTAATACCCTACCAATCATAGTTTCCAACAAACTCTCTAAGCTCAAAAAGAAAGTTTGATCCAGGTACTAAAAACTCATAAGGACGCGATTGGTTGGATAATGCCGATTTGAAAGGAATAAGCCCCTTGACATGCACACACAGAATCTACTTGGAGGAAAACGTAAAAGCGAGAGTCAAAGCGATTAAACTCGAATAGATGGAGTAAAAAATAATAACAAGTGCTAGATACTGACAAATCTACCCTTCTAACAACAATGGTAAGTCCGTCAAGTCGTGCCAAAAACGAGTGTAAAGTAAAGAAAAATGCAGGTGACTTATACAACTCGATACAAAATGGTGGCTGTATTATACAGAAGTTGAACTCTTACACTAGAAAAATTTCCTATCCTTTATAGATAAAGCTGAACGCTTATAATAAAACTCCTTTTGTGCTTGATGGATACCATTCTCCAATTCCAGTCGACCAGAGATCATGAAAAGACCACTTTTACATGCCATTCAGTACTTTTGCATACAGAAATATGTCATTTGAATTTGAAACGCACCAGCCACATTCCAAGATGCATGATGAGTATATTTCTCATATGTGGAAAAATAATGAAGTTTTATGGATGATTTACTGTATATAGAATTTTTTGATGAATGCTTAAAAACCTGACATTTTAATAGGTGCATAGATTTAATCTTGTCTGAACTATAAAAAACAAGGGTCTAATTCTAGGTCATATAGTTTTGCCAAGGGAATTGAGGTCGATAAGGCCAAAATTGACATTATTAATTCTTTGCTATATCCCCCACTGTAAGGAAATTCGTTCTTTTCTTGGCCATGCAGGATTTTACAGGCGTTTCATAAAAACTTCTCAAAAGTGGCTAAACCATTATGCGATTCTTGCAGAAAGATAGAAATAAATTCGGCCCAAAATGTAAGGAATTTGATACACTCAAGCAGAAGTTGGTGACGCTCCTATAGTGCAAGCACCAAATTGGAACTACCCTTTTGAAATTATGTGCGACGCAAGAGAATGCAGTGTGGGGGCCGTGTTAGGTAAAAAGATTGACAAAAAGCCTCATGTTATTTGCATGCCTCAAAAACCTAATGCTGCACAAAGTAACTGCACCATACGGAAAAAGAACTATTGTAGTTGTATTCGCTTTAGATAAATTTTAATCTTATTTATGGGATCTAAAGTGATTATTTTTTCTGACCATGCAGCTCTTAGTACTTGATCGCAAAGAATGAGGCGAAACCAATGTCATATATGGATTCTGCTGCTAAAGAATTTAACATCGAAATCGTGACAAAAAGGGATGTGAAAACCTGGTGGCTGACCACTTGAGTAGATAAAAACTCTATTTGGTGATTTCTATAAGATGAGTTCCCTGATAAAGCTTATTTCGATCGAGCTCACTATCTATGGTATGCGAATATAGTTAATCTCTAACCACAGGATCGTTACCTACTGAGTTAGCACGTTCCGTGAAGGACAAGCTTAGACGGGAAGCTCGGTATTACATTTGAGACGACCCATACTGTGGAAACACTATTCAAATCAGATAATACGATGATGTGTTCCCAGAACTGAGGTAACCTCTATCCTTACTTTTGTCATACAGAAGCTTATAAGGTCACTTCGGCCCTAAACGGACAGCTCACAAGGTATTGGAGTGTGTGCTATATCCCACAATTTTTCGCACGCATAAACTTTTGTAAGTCTTCGATAAATCAACATACAGGTAACTCACTAAAAAAACAAATGCCTCTATCCCCAATTCATTATGTGAGCTTTGATGTATGGCATCATTTCATGGGCCCCTTTATTTCTTCGTGGAAACGTATATACTTTTGCAGTAAACTATGTTTCTAAGTGGATAGAAGCAAAGCCTACTCGCAATGATAATGCTAAAACTGTTGTGGAGTTTCTGAAACGAATTTTTTCTATTTTCACACATCAGCTTTGATCAATCTGACCCATTTTGCAACAATCATAGAGCACTTATTAAAATAATTCATCATCGTATACAAACCATAAAAAACATTAGCAGAATTCGAAACAAATCAATCATTTTAAAAAAAATACTTCACCAACAAAATATCTCGCCAATGACTCCTTTTGATCCAGTGATAAGGGGCCATTATCCCACTATTGACTTTGTAAGGTTCATCTACCAGTAGAACTGGAGCACAACTTTATTTATTGACAAACAATGGGATAGAGCCCCAGAAAAAAAAACAAAAAAAGTTGGGAGTCATAGTTTTGCTTTATAACTCCGTATTAAAGCTATTCCCAAGTAAGCTTCGATCTCGGTGGCAAGGACTTTTTGTTGTGACCCAAGTATTCATACATAGTGTAGTTGAAATAGAGAGTGAAGAAACAGGGAAGCGGTTCGTAGTCAATGGCTAACGGTTGAAGCCATTTTACGAAAATTTTCAAGCCTACACGGTAGAAAAGATTCAGTTAGAGCCACTATAGAACCATTCACGGCGTCGAGCTAACGACATTAAACAAGCGTTTATTGGGAGGCAACCAATTTTTATTTTTACTTTTATTTTATCTTATTATGTTATCATTTATTATTTTCAGATATTAATAAAATTCACTTCTTTTAGGTAACCGAAACGAAGATAGGGAGAGACAACCCTGTAGCCAAACAGCAACTACCGAATCTCATTGAAGTCATACGCGAACGACATTAATTACGGGGAGTTCCTCTACACTTTTTTCTCCTATTTTATTTATTCCATATTGAAGACTATGTGTTTTAAGTAGGGGGAGACATTCCTCATTATTTCTGTCATTTTAGATGATGATTTGGTTTTTGCTGCCCATATAATTTTTTTTAAAGAATATCTGCCTCTTTTCATGCCCAAGAATTTGACCACGAATTGCCCCCTGTTTGACTTACACGCATGATTTTTGTCTACTGAATTATTTATGATTTTGCCTGTTTGATTGCATCTCCATTGTTTTATTTCTTTTAGGTTGAATAATTTTGATTAATAGAGTTAACCCTATTTTACTTTTAGTAAATTTGATTAAGTCTAAATACAAAGATGACACTTAATACAATTTCATGCTTAAAATATGTTCATGACTATTAAGGTTGTTGCTAAAACTTATTTTTGACACTTGATTGTTGCTCCTAAGTCCTCCAAAAATTAAAATTTCGTTTAATAATAATAATGTTTCTGTGGTTATAAGTGCAGCTTAAGACGTGACTAGCTGAGTAATCGGGCTAAGGTGCTTGGGTTGTCATCCTATTTCGCATCAAACGGTTGTAGACGTGTTAGGTAAAACTCCACTAACCATAATTAATTTTTAAGAATGTGTTGGGCTGAGTAACCGGGGTGAGGTGCTTGGTGTCATCTCTCTTCGCGTCAAAAGGTTCGATATGTTCTTAAGAAAATAAAAATTAGGAATGTGTTGGGTTGAATAACTGGGGTGGGGTGCTTGGCTGTCATCTCTCTTCGCATCAAAAGGTTCAATATATTCCTAAGTAAAAATAAATAGAATTAAAAAAAAGAGAGAAAAAAAAGAAAAAAGAAGAAGGATGTATTAATAAAATTGAGGGATTAAAG